>NC_134322.1:26002911-26253554 GCF_964195595.1 Calonectris borealis
CTCTGGTTTTGTTCCTCGGACTCTAGTATAATTCCACGGGCTCTGGTTTTGTTCCTCGGGGCCTCCTTTTGTTCTTCGCGATCTGATTTTGTTCCTCGGGCTCTGGTTTCGTTCCTCGGGCTCTGGTTTCTTTCCTCGGGCTCTGGTTTTGTTCCTCGAGCTGTGGTTTTGCTCCTCTAGCTCTGGTTGTCTTCCTCGGGCTCTGGTTTTCTTACTCGCGCTCTGGTTTTCTTCCTCGAGGGCTGGTTTTGTTCCCCGGGCTCTGCTTTTGTTCTTCCAGCTCTGCTTTAGCTCCTCGGGCTCTGGTTTGGGTCCACGGGTCTCGTTTTGTTCCTCGGGCCCACCATTTCTTCCTCGGTCTCTGGTTTTGTTCCTCGGGTTCTGGTTTTCTTCCTCGGGCTCTGGTTTAATTTCTCGGGTTCTGGTTTTGTTCCTTGAGCTCTGGTTTAGTTCCATTGGCTCTGGTTTTCTTCCTCAGGTTCTGTTATTTTTCCTCGGGCTCTGGTTTTGTTCCTCGGACTCTAGTATAATTCCACGGGCTCTGGTTTTGTTCCTTGGGGCCTCCTTTTGTTCTTCGCGATCTGGTTTTGTTCCTCGGGATCTGGTTTTGTTCCTCGGGCTCTGGTTTCTTTCCTCGGGAGCTCATTTTGTTCCTCGAGCTGTGGTTTTGCTCCTCTACCTCTCGTTGTCTTCCTCGGGCTCTGGTTTTCTTCCTCGGGCTCTGCTTTTCTTCCTCGAGGGCTAGTTTTGTTCCTCGGGGTCTGGTTTTATTCCTCGGGCCCTCCTTTTGTTCTTCGGGATCTGGTTTTGTTCCTCGGGCTCTGGTTTTCTTCCTCGGGCTCTGGTTTCTTTCCTCGGGCTCTGGTTTTGTTCCTCGAGCTGTGGTTTTGCTCCTCTAGCTCTGGTTGTCTTCCTCGGGCTCTGGTTTTGTTCCTCGAGGGCTAGTTTTGTTCCTCGGGCTCTGGTTTTTTTCCTCGGGCCCTCCTTTTGTTCTTCGGGATCTGGTTTTATTCCCCGGGCTCTGCTTTTGTTCTTCCAGCTCTGCTTTAGCTCCTCGGGCTCTGGTTTGGGTCCACGGGTCTCGTTTTGTTCCTCGGGCCCACCATTTCTTCCTCGGTCTCTGGTTTTGTTCCTCGGGTTCTGGTTTTCTTCCTCGGGCTCTGGTTTAATTTCTCAGGTTCTGGTTTTGTTCCTCGAGCTCTGTTTTATTTCCATTGGCTCTGGTTTTCTTCCTCAGGTTCTGTTATTTTTCCTCGGGCTCTGGTTTTGTTCCTCGGACTCTAGTATAATTCCACGGGCTCTGGTTTTGTTCCTTGGGGCCTCCTTTTGTTCTTCGCGACCTGGTTTTGTTCCTCGGGCTCTGGTTTTCTTCCTCGGGCTCTGGTTTCATTCCTCGGGCTCTGATTTTGTTCCTCGAGCTGTGGTTTTACTCCTCTAGCTCTGGTTGTCTTCCTCGGGCTCTGGTTTTCTTCCTCGGGCTCTGCTTTTCTTCCTCGAGGGCTAGTTTTGTTCCTCGGGGTCTCGTTTTATTCCTCGGGCCCTCCTTTTGTTCTTCGGGATCTGGTTTTGTTCCTCGGGCTCTGGTTTTCTTCCTCGAGGGCTGGTTTTGTTCCCCGGGCTCTGGTTTTGTTCTTCCAGTTCTGCTTTAGCTCCTCGGGCTCTGGTTTGGGTCCACGGGTCTCGTTTTGTTCCTCGGGCCCACCATTTCTTCCTCGGTCTCTGGTTTTGTTCCTCGGGTTCTGGTTTTCTTCCTCGGGCTCTGGTTTAATTTCTCGGGTTCTGGTTTTGTTCCTTGAGCTCTGGTTTAGTTCCATTGGCTCTGGTTTTGTTCCTCAGGTTCTGTTATTTTTCCTCGGGCTCTGGTTTTCTTCCTCGGACTCTAGTATAATTCCACGGGCTCTGGTTTTGTTCCTTGGGGCCTCCTTTTGTTCTTCGCGACCTGGTTTTGTTCCTCGGGCTCTGGTTTTCTTCCTCGGGCTCTGGTTTCATTCCTCAGGCTCTGATTTTGTTCCTCGAGCTGTGGTTTTACTCCTCTAGTTCTGGTTGTCTTCCTCGGGCTCTGGTTTTCTTCCTCGGGCTCTGCTTTTCTTCCTCGAGGGCTAGTTTTGTTCCTCGGGGTCTCGTTTTATTCCTCGGGCCCTCCTTTTGTTCTTCGGGATCTGGTTTTGTTCCTCGGGATCTGGTTTCGTTCCTCAGGCTCTGGTTTCTTTCCTCGGGCTCTGGTTTTGTTCCTCGAGCTGTGGTTTTGCTCCTCTAGCTCTGGTTGTCTTCCTCGGGCTCTGGTTTTCTTCCTCGGGCTCTGGTTTTCTTCCTCGAGGGCTGGTTTTGTTCCCCGGGCTCTGCTTTTGTTCTTCCAGCTCTGCTTTAGCTCCTCGGGCTCTGGTTTTTTTCCTCGGGCTCTGGTTTTGTTCCTCGGACTCTAGTATAATTCCACGGGCTCTGGTTTTGTTCCTCGGGGCCTCCTTTTGTTCTTCGCGATCTGATTTTGTTCCTCGGGCTCTGGTTTCGTTCCTCGGGCTCTGGTTTCTTTCCTCGGGCTCTGGTTTTGTTCCTCGAGCTGTGGTTTTGCTCCTCTAGCTCTGGTTGTCTTCCTCGGGCTCTGGTTTTCTTACTCGCGCTCTGGTTTTCTTCCTCGAGGGCTGGTTTTGTTCCCCGGGCTCTGGTTTTGTTCTTCCAGTTCTGCTTTAGCTCCTCGGGCTCTGGTTTGGGTCCACGGGTCTCGTTTTGTTCCTCGGGCCCACCATTTCTTCCTCGGTCTCTGGTTTTGTTCCTCGGGTTCTGGTTTTCTTCCTCGGGCTCTGGTTTAATTTCTCGGGTTCTGGTTTTGTTCCTTGAGCTCTGGTTTAGTTCCATTGGCTCTGGTTTTGTTCCTCAGGTTCTGTTATTTTTCCTCGGGCTCTGGTTTTCTTCCTCGGACTCTAGTATAATTCCACGGGCTCTGGTTTTGTTCCTTGGGGCCTCCTTTTGTTCTTCGCGACCTGGTTTTGTTCCTCGGGCTCTGGTTTTCTTCCTCGGGCTCTGGTTTCATTCCTCAGGCTCTGATTTTGTTCCTCGAGCTGTGGTTTTACTCCTCTAGTTCTGGTTGTCTTCCTCGGGCTCTGGTTTTCTTCCTCGGGCTCTGCTTTTCTTCCTCGAGGGCTAGTTTTGTTCCTCGGGGTCTCGTTTTATTCCTCGGGCCCTCCTTTTGTTCTTCGGGATCTGGTTTTGTTCCTCGGGATCTGGTTTCGTTCCTCAGGCTCTGGTTTCTTTCCTCGGGCTCTGGTTTTGTTCCTCGAGCTGTGGTTTTGCTCCTCTAGCTCTGGTTGTCTTCCTCGGGCTCTGGTTTTCTTCCTCGGGCTCTGGTTTTCTTCCTCGAGGGCTGGTTTTGTTCCCCGGGCTCTGCTTTTGTTCTTCCAGCTCTGCTTTAGCTCCTCGGGCTCTGGTTTTTTTCCTCGGGCTCTGGTTTTGTTCCTCGGACTCTAGTATAATTCCACGGGCTCTGGTTTTGTTCCTCGGGGCCTCCTTTTGTTCTTCGCGATCTGATTTTGTTCCTCGGGCTCTGGTTTCGTTCCTCGGGCTCTGGTTTCTTTCCTCGGGCTCTGGTTTTGTTCCTCGAGCTGTGGTTTTGCTCCTCTAGCTCTGGTTGTCTTCCTCGGGCTCTGGTTTTCTTACTCGCGCTCTGGTTTTCTTCCTCGAGGGCTGGTTTTGTTCCCCGGGCTCTGCTTTTGTTCTTCCAGCTCTGCTTTAGCTCCTCGGGCTCTGGTTTGGGTCCACGGGTCTCGTTTTGTTCCTCGGGCCCACCATTTCTTCCTCGGTCTCTGGTTTTGTTCCTCGGGTTCTGGTTTTCTTCCTCGGGCTCTGGTTTAATTTCTCGGGTTCTGGTTTTGTTCCTTGAGCTCTGGTTTAGTTCCATTGGCTCTGCTTTTCTTCCTCAGGTTCTGTTATTTTTCCTCGGGCTCTGGTTTTGTTCCTCGGACTCTAGTATAATTCCACGGGCTCTGGTTTTGTTCCTTGGGGCCTCCTTTTGTTCTTCGCGTTCTGGTTTTGTTCCTCGGGATCTGGTTTTGTTCCTCGGGCTCTGGTTTCTTTCCTCGGGAGCTCATTTTGTTCCTCGAGCTGTGGTTTTGCTCCTCTAGCTCTGGTTGTCTTCCTCGGGCGCTGGTTTTCTTCCTCGGACTCTGCTTTTCTTCCTCGAGGGCTAGTTTTGTTCCTCGGGATCTGGTTTTATTCCTCGGGCCCTCCTTTTGTTCTTCGGGATCTGGTTTTGTTCCTCGGGCTCTGGTTTTCTTCCTCGGGCTCTGGTTTCATTCCTCGTGCTCTGGTTTTGTTCCTCGAGCTGTGGTTTTGCTCCTCTAGCTCTGGTTGTCTTCCTCGGGCTCTGGTTTTCTTCCTCGAGGGCTAGTTTTGTTCCTCGGGCTCTGTTTTTTTTCCTCGGGCCGTCCTTTTGTTCTTCGGGATCTGGTTTTATTCCCCGGGCTCAGCTTTTGTTCTTCCACCTCTGCTTTAGCTCCTCGGGCTCTGGTTTGGGTCCACGGGTCTCGTTTTGTTCCTCGGGCCCACCATTTCTTCCTCGGTCTCTGGTTTTGTTCCTCGGGTTCTGGTTTTCTTCCTCGGGCTCTGGTTTAATTTCTCGGGTTCTGGTTTTGTTCCTCGAGCTCTGCTTTAGTTCCATTGGCTCTGGTTTTGTTCCTCAGGTTCTGTTATTTTTCCTCGGGCTCTG
Source organism: Calonectris borealis (assembly GCF_964195595.1). Lineage (NCBI taxonomy): Eukaryota > Metazoa > Chordata > Aves > Procellariiformes > Procellariidae > Calonectris > Calonectris borealis. The sequence goes on from NC_134322.1 coordinate 26,007,611, forward strand.
GTTTTGTTCCTCGGACTCTAGTATAATTCCACGGGCTCTGGTTTTGTTCCTCGGGGCCTCCTTTTGTTCTTCGCGACCTGGTTTTGTTCCTCGGGCTCTGGTTTTCTTCCTCGGGCTCTGGTTTCATTCCTCAGGCTCTGATTTTGTTCCTCGAGCTGTGGTTTTACTCCTCTAGCTCTGGTTGTCTTCCTCGGGCTCTGGTTTTCTTCCTCGGGCTCTGCTTTTCTTCCTCGAGGGCTAGTTTTGTTCCTCGGGATCTGGTTTTATTCCTCGGGCCCTCCTTTTGTTCTTCGGGATCTGGTTTTGTTCCTCGGGCTCTGGTTTCGTTCCTCAGGCTCTGGTTTCTTTCCTCGGGCTCTGGTTTTGTTCCTCGAGCTGTGGTTTTGCTCCTCTAGCTCTGGTTGTCTTCCTCGGGCTCTGCTTTTCTTCCTCGGGCTCTGGTTTTCTTCCTTGAGGGCTGGTTTTGTTCCCCGGGCTCTGCTTTTGTTCTTCCAGCTCTGCTTTAGCTCCTCGGGCTCTGGTTTGGGTCCACGGGTGTCGTTTTGTTCCTCAGGCCCACCATTTCTTCCTGGGGCTCTGGTTTTGTTCCTCGGGCTCTGGTTTTCTTCCTCGGGCTCTGGTATAGTTCCTCGGCCTCTTTTTTTGTTCCTCTGCCCCTGCTTTTTATTCTCGGCCTCTGGTTTTGTTCCCCCGGCTCTGGTTTAGTTCCACGGGCTCTGCTTTTGTTCCTCAGGCTCTGGTTTTTTTCCTCGTGCTCTGGTGTTGTTCCTCGGACTCTAGTATTATTCCACGGGCTCTGGTTTTGTTCCTTGGGGCCTCCTTTTGTTCTTCGCGATCTGGTTGTCTTCCTCGGGCTCTGGTTTTCTTCCTCGGGCTCTGCTTTTCTTCCTCGAGGGCTAGTTTTGTTCCTCGGGGTTTCGTTTTTTTCCTCGGACCATCCTTTTGTTCTTCGGGACCTGTTTTTCTTCCTCGGGCTCTGGTTTCTTTCCTCGGGCTCTGGTTTTGTTCCTCGAGCTGTAGTTTTGCTCCTCTAGCTCTGGTTGTCTTCCTTGGGCTCTGCTTTTCTTCCTCGAGGGCTAGTTTTGTTCCTCGGGCTCTGGTTTTTTTCCTCGGGCCCTCCTTTTGTTTTTCGGGATCTGGTTTTGTTCCTCGGGATCTGGTTTTCTTCCTCGGCCTCTGCTTTTCTTCCTCGAGGGCTAGTTTTCTTCCTCGGGGTCTCGTTTTATTCCTCGGACCCTCCTTTTGTTCTTCGGGACCTGCTTTTGTTCCTTGGGCTCTGGTTTCTTTCCTTGGGCTGTGGTTGTCTTCCTCGGGCTCTGGTTTTGTTCCTCGGGCTCTGGTTTTCTTCCTCGAGGGCTGGTTTTGTTCCCCGGGCTCTGCTTTTGTTCTTCCAGCTCTGCTTTAGCTCCTCGGGCTCTGGTTTGGGTCCATGGGTCTCGTTTTGTTCCTCGGGCCCACCGTTTGTTCCTCCGTCTCTGGTTTTGTTCCTCGGGTTCTGGTTTTCTTCCTCGGGCTCTGGTTTAATTTCTCGGGTTCTGGTTTTGTTCCTCGAGCTCTGTTTTAGTTCCATTGGCTCTGGTTTTGTTCCTCAGGCTCTGGTTTTTTTCCTCGGGCTCTGGTTTTCTTCCTCGGAATCTAGTATAATTCCACGGTCTCTGGTTTTGTTCCTTGGGGCCTCCTTTTGTTCTTCGCGATCTGGTTTTGTTCCTCGGGATCTGGTTTTGTTCCTCGGGCTCTGGTTTCTTTCCTCGGGAGCTCATTTTGTTCCTCGAGCTGTGGTTTTGCTCCTCTAGCTCTGGTTGTCTTCCTCGGGCTCTGCTTTTCTTCCTCGAGGGCTAGTTTTGTTCCTCGGGCTCTGGTTTTTTTCCTCGGGCCCTCCTTTTGTTCTTCGGGATCTGGTTTTGTTCCTCGGGATCTGGTTTCGTTCCTCAGGCTCTGATTTCTTTCCTCGGTCTCTGGTTTTGTTCCTCGACCTGTGGTTTTCCTCCTCTAGCTCTGGTTGTCTTCCTCGGGCTCTGGTTTTCTTCCTCAGGCTCTGGTTTTCTTCCTCGAGGGCTGGTTTTGTTCCCCGGGCTCTGGTTTTGTTCTTCCAGCTCTGCTTTAGCTCCTCGGGCTCTGGTTTGGGTCCACGGCTCTCGTTTTGTTCCTCGGGCCCACCATTTCTTCCTCGGTCTCTGGTTTTGTTCCTCGGGCTCTGGTTTTCTTCCTCGGGCTCTGGTTTAATTTCTCGGGTTCTGGTTTTGTTCCTCGAGCTCTCTTTTAGTTCCATTGGCTCTGGTTTTGTTCCTCAGGCTCTCGTTTTTTTCCTCGGGCTCTGGTTTTGTACCTCGGACTCTAGTATAATTCCACGGGCTCTGCTTTTGTTCCTCGGGGCCTCCTTTTGTTCTTCAGGATCTGGTTTTGTTCCTCGGGCTCTGGTTTAGTTCCTCGGGCTCTGGTTTCTTTCCTCGGGCTCTGGTTTTGTTCCTCGAGCTGTGGTTTCCCTCCTCTAGCTCTGGTTGTCTTCCTCGGGCTCTGTCTTTCTTCCTCGGGCTCTGGTTTTCTTCCTCGAGGGCTGGTTTTGTTCCCCGGGCTCTGGTTTTGTTCTTCCAGCTCTGCTTTAGCTCCTCGGGCTCTGGTTTGGGTCCACGGGTCTCGTTTTGTACCTCGGGCCCACCATTTCTTCCTCGGTCTCTGGTTTTTTTCCTCGGGCTCTGCTTTCCTTCCTCGGGCTCTGGTATTGTTCCTCGGCCTCTTTTTTTGTTCCTCTGCCCCTGCTTTTTTTTCTCGGCCTCTGGTTTTGTTCCCCGGGCTCTGGTTTAGTTCCACGGGCTCTGCTTTTGTTCCTCAGGCTCTGTTTTTTTTCCTCGGGCTCTGGTGTTGTTCCTCGGACTCTAGTATAATTCCACGGGCTCTGGTTTTGTTCCTTGGGGCCTCCTTTTGTTCTTCGCGATCTGGTTTTGTTCCTCGGGATCTGGTTTTGTTCCTCGGGCTCTGGTTTCTTTCCTCGGGAGCTCGTTTTGTTCCTCGAGCTGTGGTTTTGCTCCTCTAGCTCTCGTTGTCTTCCTCGGGCTCTGGTTTTCTTCCTCGGGCTCTGCTTTTCGTCCTCGAGCGCTGGTTTTGTTCCTCGGGGTCTCGTTTTCTTCGTCGGACCCTCCTTTTGGTCTTCGGGACCTGTTTTTGTTCCTTGGGCTCTGGTTTCTTTCCTCGGGCTCTGGTTTTGTTCCTCGAGCTGTGGTTTTGCTCCTCTAGCTCTGGTTGTCTTCCTCGGGCTCTGGTTTTCTTCCTCGGGCTCTGCTTTTCTTCCTCGAGGGCTGGTTTTGTTCCTCGGGGTCTCGTTTTCTTCGTCGGACCCTCCTTTCGGTCTTCGGGACCTGTTTTTGTTCCTTGGGCTCTGGTTTCTTTCCTCGGGCTCTGGTTTTGTTCCTCGAGCTGTGGTTTTGCTCCTCTAGCTCTGGTTGTCTTCCTCGGGCTCTGGTTTTCTTCCTCGGGCTCTGGTTTTCTTCCTCGAGGGCTGGTTTTGTTCCCCGGGCTCTGGTTTTGTTCTTCCAGCTCTGCTTTAGCTCCTCGGGCTCTGGTTTGGGTCCATGGGTCTCGTTTTGTTCCTCGGGCCCACCGTTTGTTCCTCCGTCTCTGGTTTTGTTCCTCGGGTTCTGGTTTTGTTCCCCGGGCTCTGGTTTAGTTCCACGGGCTCTGCTTTTGTTCCTCAGGCTCTGGTTTTTTTCCTCGGGCTCTGGTGTTTTTCCTCGGGCTCTAGTATAATTCCACGGGCTCTGGTTTTGTTCCTTGGGGCCTCCTTTTGTTCTTTGCGATCTGGTTTTGTTCCTCGGGATCTGGTTTTGTTCCTCGGGCTCTGGTTTCTTTCCTCGGGAGCTCGTTTTGTTTCTCGAGCTGTGGTTTTGCTCCTCTAGCTCTGGTTGTCTTCCTCGGGCTCTGGTTTTCTTCCTCGGGCTCTGCTTTTCTTCCTCGAGGGCTAGTTTTGTTCCTCGGGCTCTGGTTTTATTCCTCGGGCCCTCCTTTTGTTCTTCGGGATCTGGTTTTTTTCCTCGGGCTCTGGTTTTCTTCCTCGGGCTCTGGTTTCTTTCCTCGGGCTCTGGTTTTGTTCCTCGAGCTGTGGTTTTCCTCCTCTAGCTCTCGTTGTCTTCCTCGGGCTCTGGTTTTCTTCCTCGGGCTCTGCTTTTCTTCCTCGAGGGCTAGTTTTGTTCCTCGGGGTCTCGTTTTATTCCTCGGACGCTCCTTTTGTTCTTCGCGATCTGGTTTTGTTCCTCGGGCTCTGGTTTCTTTCCTCGGGCTCTGGTTTTGCTCCTCTAGCTCTGGTTGTCTTCCTCGAGCTGTGGTTTTGCTTCTCTAGCTCTCGTTGTCTTCCTCGGGCTCTGGTTTTCTTCCTCGAGGGCTGGTTTTGTTGCCCAGGCTCTGGTTTTGTTCTTCCAGCTCTGCTTTAGCTCCTCGGGCTCTGGTTTGGGTCCACGGGTCTCGTTTTATTCCTCGGGCCCACCATTTGTTCCTCCGTCTCTGGTTTTGTTCCTCGGGTTCTGGTGTTCTTCCTCGGGCTCTGGTTTAATTTCTCGGGTTCTGGTTTTGTTCCTTGAGCTCTGATTTAGTTCCATTGGCTCTGGTTTTGTTCCTCAGGCTCTGGTTTTTTTCCTCGGGCTCTGGTTTTGTTCCTTGGACTCTAGTATAATTCCACGGTCTCTGGTTTTGTTCCTTTGGGCCTCCTTTTGTTCTTCGCGATCTGGTTTTGTTCCTCGGGATCTCGTTTTCTTCCTCGGGCTCTGGTTTCTTTCCTCGGGCTCTGGTTTTGTTCCTCGAGCTGTGGTTTTGCTCCTCTAGCTCTGGTTGTCTTCCTCGGGCTCTGGTTTTCTTCCTCGAGGGCTAGTTTCGTTCCTCGGGGTCTCGTTTTATTCCTCGGACCCTCCTTTTGTTCTTCGGGACCTGTTTTTGTTCCTTGGGCTCTGGTTTCTTTCCTCGGGCTCTGGTTTTCTTCCTCGGGCTCTGCTTTTCTTCCTCGAGGGCTAGTTTTGTTCCTCGGGGTCTCGTTGTCTTCCTCGGGCTCTAGTTTTCTTCCTCGGGCTCTGGTTTTCTTCCTCAGGCTCTGGTTTTCTTCCTCGAGGGCTGGTTTTGTTCCCCGGGCTCTGGTTTTGTTCTTCGTGCTCTGCTTTAGCTCCTCGGGCTCTGGTTTGGGTCCACGGGTCTCGTTTTGTTCCTCAGGCCCACCATTTGTTCCTCGGTCTCTGGTTTTGTTCCTCGGGCTCTGGTTTTCTTCCTCGGGCTCTGGTTTAATTTCTCGGGTTCTGGTTTTGTTCCTCGAGCTCTCTTTTAGTTCCATTGGCTCTGGTTTTGTTCCTCAGGCTCTCGTTTTTTTCCTCGGGCTCTGGTTTTGTACCTCGGACTCTAGTATAATTCCACGGGCTCTGCTTTTGTTCCTCGGGGCCTCCTTTTGTTCTTCAGGATCTGGTTTTGTTCCTCGGGCTCTGGTTTAGTTCCTCGGGCTCTGGTTTCTTTCCTCGGGCTCTGGTTTTGTTCCTCGAGCTGTGGTTTCCCTCCTCTAGCTCTGGTTGTCTTCCTCGGGCTCTGTCTTTCTTCGTCGGGCTCTGGTTTTCTTCTTCGAGGGCTGGTTTTGTTCCCCGGGCTCTGGTTTTGTTCTTCAAGCTCTGCTTTAGCTCCTCGGGCTCTGGTTTGGGTCCACGGGTCTCGTTTTGTACCTCGGGCCCACCATTTCTTCCTCGGACTCTGGTTTTGTTCCTCGGGCTCTGCTTTTCTTCCTCGGGCTCTGGTATTGTTCCTCGGCCTCTTTTTTTGTTCCTCTGCCCCTGTTTTTTTTTCTCGGCCTCTGGTTTTGTTCCCCGGGCTCTGGTTTAGTTCCACGGGCTCTGCTTTTGTTCCCCAGGCTCTATTTTTTTCCTCGGGCTCTGGTGTTGTTCCTCGGACTCTAGTATAATTCCACGGGCTCTGGTTTTGTTCCTTGGGGCCTCCTTTTGTTCTTCGCGATCTGGTTTTGTTCCTCGGGATCTGGTTTTGTTCCTCGGGCTCTGGTTTCTTTCCTCGGGAGCTCGTTTTGTTCCTCGAGCTGTGGTTTTGCTCCTCTAGCTCTCGTTGTCTTCCTCGGGCTCTGGTTTTCTTCCTCGGGCTCTGCTTTTCTTCCTCGAGGGCTGGTTTTGTTCCTCGGGGTCTCGTTTTCTTCGTCGGACCCTCCTTTTGGTCTTCGGGACCTGTTTTTGTTCCTTGGGCTCTGGTTTCTTTCCTCGGGCTCTGGTTTTGTTCCTCGAGCTGTGGTTTTGCTCCTCTAGCTCTGGTTGTCTTCCTCGGCCTCTGGTTTTCTTTCTCCGGCTCTGGTTTTCTTCCTCGAGGGCTGGTTTTTTTCCCCGGGCTCTGCTTTTGTTCTTCCAGCTCTGCTTTAGCTCCTCGGGCTCTGGTTTGGGTCCTTGGGTCTCGTTTTGTTCCTTGGGCCCACCATTTCTTCCTCCGTCTCTGGTTTTGTTCCCCGGGCTCTGGTTTAGTTCCACGGGCTCTGCTTTTGTTCCTCAGGCTCTGGTTTTTTTCCTCGGGCTCTGGTGTTTTTCCTCGGGCTCTAGTATAATTCCACGGGCTCTGGTTTTGTTCCTTGGGGCCTCCTTTTGTTCTTTGCGATCTGGTTTTGTTCCTCGGGATCTGGTTTTGTTCCTCGGGCTCTGGTTTCTTTCCTCGGGAGCTCGTTTTGTTTCTCGAGCTGTGGTTTTGCTCCTCTAGCTCTGGTTGTCTTCCTCGGGCTCTGGTTTTCTTCCTCGGGCTCTGCTTTTCTTCCTCGAGGGCTAGTTTTGTTCCTCGGGCTCTGGTTTTATTCCTCGGGCCCTCCTTTTGTTCCTCGGGCTCTGGTTTCTTTCCTCGGGCTCTGGTTTTGTTCCTCGAGCTGTGGTTTTCCTCCTCTAGCTCTCATTGTCTTCCTCGGGCTCTGGTTTTCTTCCTCGGGCTCTGCTTTTCTTCCTCGAGGGCTAGTTTTGTTCCTCGGGGTCTCGTTTTATTCCTCGGACGCTCCTTTTGTTCTTCGCGATCTGGTTTTTTTCCTCGGGCTCTGGTTTCTTTCCTCGGGCTCTGATTTTGCTCCTCTAGCTCTGGTTGTGTTCCTCGAGCTGTGGTTTTGCTTCTCTAGCTCTCGTTGTCTTCCTCGGGCTCTGGTTTTCTTCCTCGAGGGCTGGTTTTGTTCCCCGGGCTCTGGTTTTGTTCTTCCAGCTCTGCTTTAGCTCCTCGGGCTGTGGTTTGGGTCCACGGGTCTCGTTTTATTCCTCGGGCCCACCATTTGTTCCTCCGTCTCTGGTTTTGTTCCTCGGGTTCTGGTGTTCTTCCTCGGGCTCTGGTTTAATTTCTCGGGTTCTGGTTTTGTTCCTCGAGCTCTGATTTAGTTCCATTGGCTCTGGTTTTGTTCCTCAGGCTCTGGTTTTGTTCCTCGGGCTCTGGTTTTGTTCCTTGGGGCCTCCTTTTGTTCTTCGCGATCTGGTTTTGTTCCTCGGGATCTGGTTTTCTTCCTCGGGCTCTGGTTTCTTTCCTCGGGCTCTGGTTTTGTTCCTCGAGCTGTGGTTTTGCTCCTCTAGCTCTGGTTGTCTTCCTCGGGCTCTGGTTTTCTTCCTCGAGGGCTAGTTTCGTTCCTCGGGGTCTCGTTTTATTCCTCGGACACTCCTTTTGTTCTTCGGGACCTGTTTTTGTTCCTTGGGCTCTGGTTTCTTTCCTCGGGCTCTGGTTTTCTTCCTCGAGCTGTGGTTTTGCTCCTTTAGCTCTCGTTGTCTTCCTCGGGCTCTGGTTTTCGTCCTCGAGGGCTGGTTTTGTTCCCCGGGCTCTGGTTTTGTTCTTCCAGCTCTGCTTTAGCTCCTCGGCCTCTGGTTTGGGTCCATGAGTCTCGTTTTGTTCCTCGGGCCCACCATTTGTTCCTCGGTCTCTGGTTTTGTTCCTCGGGTTCTGGTTTTCTTCCTCGGGCTCTGGTTTAATTTCTCGGGTTCTGGTTTTGTTCCTCGAGCTCTGGTTTAGTTCCATTGTCTCTGGTTTTGTTCCTCAGGCTCTGGTTTTTTTCCTCGGGCTCTGGTTTTGTTCCTTGGACTCTAGCATAATTCCACGGGCTCTGGTTTTGTTCCTTGGGGCCTCCTTTTGTTCTTCGCGATCTGGTTTTGTTCCTCGGGATCTGGTTTTGTTGCTCGGGCTCTGGTTTCTTTCTTCGGGAGCTCGTTTTGTTCCTCGAGCTGTGGTTTTGCTCCTCTAGCTCTGGTTGTCTTCCTTGGGCTCTGGTTTTCTTCCTCGGGCTCTGGTTTCTTTCCGCGGGCTCTGGTTTTGTTCCTCGAGCTGTGGTTTTGCTCCTCTAGCTCTGGTTGTCTTCCTCGGGCTCTGGTTTTCTTCCTCGAGGGCTAGTTTCGTTCCTCGGGGTCTCGTTTTATTCCTCGGACCCTCCTTTTGTTCTTCGGGACCTGCTTTTGTTCCTTGGGCTCTGCTTTTCTTCCTCGGGCTCTGGTTTTGTTCCTCGAGCTGTGGTTTTGCTCCTCTAGCTCTGGTTGTCTTCCTCGGGCTCTGGTTTTCTTCCTCGAGGGCTGGTTTTGTTCCCCGGGCTCTGGTTTTGTTCTTCCAGCTCTGCTTTAGCTCCTCGGGCTCTGGTTTGGGTCCACGGGTCTTGTTTTGTTCCTTGGGCCCACCATTTCTTCCTCGGTCTCTGGTTTTGTTCCTCGGGTTCTGGTTTTGTTCCCCGGGCTCTGGTTTAGTTCCACGGGCTCTGCTTTTGTTCCTCAGGCTCTGGTTTTTTTCCTCGGGCTCTGGTGTTTTTTCTCGGGCTCTAGTATAATTCCACGGGCTCTAGTTTTGTTCCTTGGGGCCTCCTTTTGTTCTTTGCGATCTGGTTTTGTTCCTCGGGATCTGGTTTTGTTCCTCGGGCTCTGGTTTCTTTCCTCGGGAGCTCGTTTTGTTTCTCGAGCTGTGGTTTTGCTCCTCTAGCTCTGGTTGTCTTCCTCGGGCTCTGGTTTTCTTCCTCGGGCTCTGCTTTTCTTCCTCGAGGGCTAGTTTTGTTCCTCGGGCTCTGGTTTTATTCCTCGGGCCCTCCTTTTGTTCTTCGGGATCTGGTTTTTTTCCTCGGGCTCTGGTTTTCTTCCTCGGGCTCTGGTTTCTTTCCTCGGGCTCTGGTTTTGTTCCTCGAGCTGTGGTTTTCCTCCTCTAGCTCTCATTGTCTTCCTCGGGCTCTGGTTTTCTTCCTCGGGCTCTGCTTTTCTTCCTCGAGGGCTAGTTTTGTTCCTCGGGGTCTCGTTTTATTCCTCGGACGCTCCTTTTGTTCTTCGCGATCTGTTTTTTTTCCTCGGGCTCTGGTTTCTTTCCTCGGGCTCTGGTTTTGCTCCTCTAGCTCTGGTTGTGTTCCTCGAGCTGTGGTTTTGCTTCTCTAGCTCTCGTTGTCTTCCTCGGGCTCTGGTTTTCTTCCTCGAGGGCTGGTTTTGTTCCCCGGGCTCTGGTTTTGTTCTTCCAGCTCTGCTTTAGCTCCTCGGGCTGTGGTTTGGGTCCACGGGTCTCGTTTTATTCCTCGGGCCCACCATTTGTTCCTCCGTCTCTGGTTTTGTTCCTCGGGTTCTGGTGTTCTTCCTCGGGCTCTGGTTTAATTTCTCGGGTTCTGGTTTTGTTCCTCGAGCTCTGATTTAGTTCCATTGGCTCTGGTTTTGTTCCTCAGGCTCTGGTTTTGTTCCTCGGGCTCTGGTTTTGTTCCTTGGGGCCTCCTTTTGTTCTTCGCGATCTGGTTTTGTTCCTCGGGATCTGGTTTTCTTCCTCGGGCTCTGGTTTCTTTCCTCGGGCTCTGGTTTTGTTCCTCGAGCTGTGGTTTTGCTCCTCTAGCTCTGGTTGTCTTCCTCGGGCTCTGGTTTTCTTCCTCGAGGGCTAGTTTCGTTCCTCGGGGTCTCGTTTTATTCCTCGGACACTCCTTTTGTTCTTCGGGACCTGTTTTTGTTCCTTGGGCTCTGGTTTCTTTCCTCGGGCTCTGGTTTTCTTCCTCGAGCTGTGGTTTTGCTCCTTTAGCTCTCGTTGTCTTCCTCGGGCTCTGGTTTTCTTCCTCGGGCTCTGCTTTTCTTCCTCGAGGGCTGGTTTTGTTCCTCGGGGTCTCGTTTTCTTCGTCGGACCCTCCTTTTGGTCTTCGGGACCTGTTTTTGTTCCTTGGGCTCTGGTTTCTTTCCTCGGGCTCTGGTTTTGTTCCTCGAGCTGTGGTTTTGCTCCTCTAGCTCTGGTTGTCTTCCTCGGGCTCTGGTTTTCTTCCTCGAGGGCTGGTTTTGTTCCCCGGGCTCTGGTTTTGTTCTTCCAGCTCTGCTTTAGCTCCTCGGGCTCTGGTTTGGGTCCACGGGTCTTGTTTTGTTCCTTGGGCCCACCATTTCTTCCTCGGTCTCTGGTTTTGTTCCTCGGGTTCTGGTTTTGTTCCCCGGGCTCTGGTTTAGTTCCACGGGCTCTGCTTTTGTTCCTCAGGCTCTGGTTTTTTTCCTCGGGCTCTGGTGTTTTTCCTCGGGCTCTAGTATAATTCCACGGGCTCTAGTTTTGTTCCTTGGGGCCTCCTTTTGTTCTTTGCGATCTGGTTTTGTTCCTCGGGATCTGGTTTTGTTCCTCGGGCTCTGGTTTCTTTCCTCGGGAGCTCGTTTTGTTTCTCGAGCTGTGGTTTTGCTCCTCTAGCTCTGGTTGTCTTCCTCGGGCTCTGGTTTTCTTCCTCGGGCTCTGCTTTTCTTCCTCGAGGGCTAGTTTTGTTCCTCGGGCTCTGGTTTTATTCCTCGGGCCCTCCTTTTGTTCTTCGGGATCTGGTTTTTTTCCTCGGGCTCTGGTTTTCTTCCTCGGGCTCTGGTTTCTTTCCTCGGGCTCTGGTTTTGTTCCTCGAGCTGTGGTTTTCCTCCTCTAGCTCTCATTGTCTTCCTCGGGCTCTGGTTTTCTTCCTCGGGCTCTGCTTTTCTTCCTCGAGGGCTAGTTTTGTTCCTCGGGGTCTCGTTTTATTCCTCGGACGCTCCTTTTGTTCTTCGCGATCTGGTTTTTTTCCTCGGGCTCTGGTTTCTTTCCTCGGGCTCTGGTTTTGCTCCTCTAGCTCTGGTTGTGTTCCTCGAGCTGTGGTTTTGCTTCTCTAGCTCTCGTTGTCTTCCTCGGGCTCTGGTTTTCTTCCTCGAGGGCTGGTTTTGTTCCCCGGGCTCTGGTTTTGTTCTTCCAGCTCTGCTTTAGCTCCTCGGGCTGTGGTTTGGGTCCACGGGTCTCGTTTTATTCCTCTGCCCACCATTTGTTCCTCCGTCTCTGGTTTTGTTCCTCGGGTTCTGGTGTTCTTCCTCGGGCTCTGGTTTAATTTCTCGGGTTCTGGTTTTGTTCCTCGAGCTCTGATTTAGTTCCATTGGCTCTGGTTTTGTTCCTCAGGCTCTGGTTTTGTTCCTCGGGCTCTGGTTTTGTTCCTTGGGGCCTCCTTTTGTTCTTCGCGATCTGGTTTTGTTCCTCGGGATCTGGTTTTCTTCCTCGGGCTCTGGTTTCTTTCCTCGGGCTCTGGTTTTGTTCCTCGAGCTGTGGTTTTGCTCCTCTAGCTCTGGTTGTCTTCCTCGGGCTCTGGTTTTCTTCCTCGAGGGCTAGTTTCGTTCCTCGGGGTCTCGTTTTATTCCTCGGACACTCCTTTTGTTCTTCGGGACCTGTTTTTGTTCCTTGGGCTCTGGTTTCTTTCCTCGGGCTCTGGTTTTCTTCCTCGAGCTGTGGTTTTGCTCCTTTAGCTCTCGTTGTCTTCCTCGGGCTCTGGTTTTCTTCCTCGGGCTCTGCTTTTCTTCCTCGAGGGCTGGTTTTGTTCCTCGGGGTCTCGTTTTCTTCGTCGGACCCTCCTTTTGGTCTTCGGGACCTGTTTTTGTTCCTTGGGCTCTGGTTTCTTTCCTCGGGCTCTGGTTTTGTTCCTCGAGCTGTGGTTTTGCTCCTCTAGCTCTGGTTGTCTTCCTCGGGCTCTGGTTTTCTTCCTCGGGCTCTGGTTTTCTTCCTCGAGGGCTGGTTTTGTTCCCCGGGCTCTGGTTTTGTTCTTCCAGCTCTGCTTTAGCTCCTCGGGCTCTGGTTTGGGTCCATGGGTCTCGTTTTGTTCCTCGGGCCCACCGTTTGTTCCTCCGTCTCTGGTTTTGTTCCTCGGGTTCTGGTTTTGTTCCCCGGGCTCTGGTTTAGTTCCACGGGCTCTGCTTTTGTTCCTCAGGCTCTGGTTTTTTTCCTCGGGCTCTGGTGTTTTTCCTCGGGCTCTAGTATAATTCCACGGGCTCTGGTTTTGTTCCTTGGGGCCTCCTTTTGTTCTTTGCGATCTGGTTTTGTTCCTCGGGATCTGGTTTTGTTCCTCGGGCTCTGGTTTCTTTCCTCGGGAGCTCGTTTTGTTTCTCGAGCTGTGGTTTTGCTCCTCTAGCTCTGGTTGTCTTCCTCGGGCTCTGGTTTTCTTCCTCGGGCTCTGCTTTTCTTCCTCGAGGGCTAGTTTTGTTCCTCGGGCTCTGGTTTTATTCCTCGGGCCCTCCTTTTGTTCTTCGGGATCTGGTTTTTTTCCTCGGGCTCTGGTTTTCTTCCTTGGGCTCTGGTTTCTTTCCTCGGGCTCTGGTTTTGTTCCTCGAGCTGTGGTTTTCCTCCTCTAGCTCTCGTTGTCTTCCTCGGGCTCTGGTTTTCTTCCTCGGGCTCTGCTTTTCTTCCTCGAGGGCTAGTTTTGTTCCTCGGGCTCTGGTTTTTTTCCTCGGGCCCTCCTTTTGTTCTTCGGGATCTGGTTTTGTTCCTCAGTATCTGGTTTTATTCCTCGGGATCTGGTTTTCTTCCTCGGGCTCTGGTTTCTTTCCTCGGGCTCTGGTTTTGTTCCTCGAGCTGTGGTTTTGCTCCTCTAGCTCTGGTTGTCTTCCTCGGGCTCTGGTTTTCTTCCTCGGGCTCTGGTTTTCTTCCTCGAGGGCTGGTTTTGTTGCCCGGGCTCTGGTTTTATTCTTCCAGCTCTGCTTTAGCTCCTCGGGCTCTGGTTTGGGTCCACGGGTCTCGTTTTGTTCCTCGGGCCCACCATTTGTTCCTCGGTCTCTGGTTTTGTTCCTCGGGTTCTGGTTTTCTTCCTCGGGCTCTGGTTTAATTTCTCGGGTTCTGGTTTTGTTCCTCGAGCTCTCTTTTAGTTCCATTGGCTCTGCTTTTCTTCCTCAGGCTCTGTTTTTTTTCCTTCGGCTCTGGTTTTGTTCCTCGGACTCTAGTATAATTCCATGGGCTCTGGTTTTGTTCCTCTGGGCCTCCTTTTGTTCTTTGCGATCTGATTTTGTTCCTTCGGCTCTGGTTTCTTTCCTCGGGCTCTGGTTTTCTTCCTCGGGCTCTGGTATTGTTCCTCGGCCTCTTTTTTTGTTCCTCTGCCCCTGCTTTTTTTTCTCGGCCTCTGGTTTTGTTCCCCGGGCTCTGGTTTAATTCCACGGGCACTGCTTTTGTTCCTCAGGCTCTGTTTTTTTTCCTCGGGCTCTGCTTTTGTTCCTCGGACTCTAGTATAATTCCACGGGCTCTGGTTTTGTTCCTTGGGGCCTCCTTTTGTTCTTTGCGATCTGGTTTTGTTCCTCGGGATCTGGTTTTGTTCCTCGGGCTCTGGTTTCTTTCCTCGGGAGCTCGTTTTGTTTCTCGAGCTGTGGTTTTGCTCCTCTAGCTCTGGTTGTCTTCCTCGGGCTCTGGTTTTCTTCCTCGGGCTCTGCTTTTCTTCCTCGAGGGCTAGTTTTGTTCCTCGGGCTCTGGTTTTATTCCTCGGGCCCTCCTTTTGTTCCTCGGGCTCTGGTTTCTTTCCTCGGGCTCTGGTTTTGTTCCTCGAGCTGTGGTTTTCCTCCTCTAGCTCTCATTGTCTTCCTCGGGCTCTGGTTTTCTTCCTCGGGCTCTGCTTTTCTTCCTCGAGGGCTAGTTTTGTTCCTCGGGGTCTCGTTTTATTCCTCGGACGCTCCTTTTGTTCTTCGCGATCTGGTTTTTTTCCTCGGGCTCTGGTTTCTTTCCTCGGGCTCTGATTTTGCTCCTCTAGCTCTGGTTGTGTTCCTCGAGCTGTGGTTTTGCTTCTCTAGCTCTCGTTGTCTTCCTCGGGCTCTGGTTTTCTTCCTCGAGGGCTGGTTTTGTTCCCCGGGCTCTGGTTTTGTTCTTCCAGCTCTGCTTTAGCTCCTCGGGCTGTGGTTTGGGTCCACGGGTCTCGTTTTATTCCTCGGGCCCACCATTTGTTCCTCCGTCTCTGGTTTTGTTCCTCGGGTTCTGGTGTTCTCCCTCGGGCTCTGGTTTAATTTCTCGGGTTCTGGTTTTGTTCCTCGAGCTCTGATTTAGTTCCATTGGCTCTGGTTTTGTTCCTCAGGCTCTGGTTTTGTTCCTCGGGCTCTGGTTTTGTTCCTTGGGGCCTCCTTTTGTTCTTCGCGATCTGGTTTTGTTCCTCGGGATCTGGTTTTCTTCCTCGGGCTCTGGTTTCTTTCCTCGGGCTCTGGTTTTGTTCCTCGAGCTGTGGTTTTGCTCCTCTAGCTCTGGTTGTCTTCCTCGGGCTCTGGTTTTCTTCCTCGAGGGCTAGTTTCGTTCCTCGGGGTCTCGTTTTATTCCTCGGACACTCCTTTTGTTCTTCGGGACCTGTTTTTGTTCCTTGGGCTCTGGTTTCTTTCCTCGGGCTCTGGTTTTCTTCCTCGAGCTGTGGTTTTGCTCCTTTAGCTCTCGTTGTCTTCCTCGGGCTCTGGTTTTCGTCCTCGAGGGCTGGTTTTGTTCCCCGGGCTCTGGTTTTGTTCTTCCAGCTCTGCTTTAGCTCCTCGGCCTCTGGTTTGGGTCCATGAGTCTCGTTTTGTTCCTCGGGCCCACCATTTGTTCCTCGGTCTCTGGTTTTGTTCCTCGGGTTCTGGTTTTCTTCCTCGGGCTCTGGTTTAATTTCTCGGGTTCTGGTTTTGTTCCTCGAGCTCTGGTTTAGTTCCATTGTCTCTGGTTTTGTTCCTCAGGCTCTGGTTTTTTTCCTCGGGCTCTGGTTTTGTTCCTTGGACTCTAGCATAATTCCACGGGCTCTGGTTTTGTTCCTTGGGGCCTCCTTTTGTTCTTCGCGATCTGGTTTTGTTCCTCGGGATCTGGTTTTGTTCCTCGGGCTCTGGTTTCTTTCTTCGGGAGCTCGTTTTGTTCCTCGAGCTGTGGTTTTGCTCCTCTAGCTCTGGTTGTCTTCCTTGGGCTCTGGTTTTCTTCCTCGGGCTCTGGTTTCTTTCCGCGGGCTCTGGTTTTGTTCCTCGAGCTGTGGTTTTGCTCCTCTAGCTCTGGTTGTCTTCCTCGGGCTCTGGTTTTCTTCCTCGAGGGCTAGTTTCGTTCCTCGGGGTCTCGTTTTATTCCTCGGACCCTCCTTTTGTTCTTCGGGACCTGCTTTTGTTCCTTGGGCTCTGCTTTTCTTCCTCGGGCTCTGGTTTTGTTCCTCGAGCTGTGGTTTTGCTCCTCTAGCTCTGGTTGTCTTCCTCGGGCTCTGGTTTTCTTCCTCGAGGGCTGGTTTTGTTCCCCGGGCTCTGGTTTTGTTCTTCCAGCTCTGCTTTAGCTCCTCGGGCTCTGGTTTGGGTCCACGGGTCTTGTTTTGTTCCTTGGGCCCACCATTTCTTCCTCGGTCTCTGGTTTTGTTCCTCGGGTTCTGGTTTTGTTCCCCGGGCTCTGGTTTAGTTCCACGGGCTCTGCTTTTGTTCCTCAGGCTCTGGTTTTTTTCCTCGGGCTCTGGTGTTTTTTCTCGGGCTCTAGTATAATTCCACGGGCTCTAGTTTTGTTCCTTGGGGCCTCCTTTTGTTCTTTGCGATCTGGTTTTGTTCCTCGGGATCTGGTTTTGTTCCTCGGGCTCTGGTTTCTTTCCTCGGGAGCTCGTTTTGTTTCTCGAGCTGTGGTTTTGCTCCTCTAGCTCTGGTTGTCTTCCTCGGGCTCTGGTTTTCTTCCTCGGGCTCTGCTTTTCTTCCTCGAGGGCTAGTTTTGTTCCTCGGGCTCTGGTTTTATTCCTCGGGCCCTCCTTTTGTTCTTCGGGATCTGGTTTTTTTCCTCGGGCTCTGGTTTTCTTCCTCGGGCTCTGGTTTCTTTCCTCGGGCTCTGGTTTTGTTCCTCGAGCTGTGGTTTTCCTCCTCTAGCTCTCATTGTCTTCCTCGGGCTCTGGTTTTCTTCCTCGGGCTCTGCTTTTCTTCCTCGAGGGCTAGTTTTGTTCCTCGGGGTCTCGTTTTATTCCTCGGACGCTCCTTTTGTTCTTCGCGATCTGTTTTTTTTCCTCGGGCTCTGGTTTCTTTCCTCGGGCTCTGGTTTTGCTCCTCTAGCTCTGGTTGTGTTCCTCGAGCTGTGGTTTTGCTTCTCTAGCTCTCGTTGTCTTCCTCGGGCTCTGGTTTTCTTCCTCGAGGGCTGGTTTTGTTCCCCGGGCTCTGGTTTTGTTCTTCCAGCTCTGCTTTAGCTCCTCGGGCTGTGGTTTGGGTCCACGGGTCTCGTTTTATTCCTCGGGCCCACCATTTGTTCCTCCGTCTCTGGTTTTGTTCCTCGGGTTCTGGTGTTCTTCCTCGGGCTCTGGTTTAATTTCTCGGGTTCTGGTTTTGTTCCTCGAGCTCTGATTTAGTTCCATTGGCTCTGGTTTTGTTCCTCAGGCTCTGGTTTTGTTCCTCGGGCTCTGGTTTTGTTCCTTGGGGCCTCCTTTTGTTCTTCGCGATCTGGTTTTGTTCCTCGGGATCTGGTTTTCTTCCTCGGGCTCTGGTTTCTTTCCTCGGGCTCTGGTTTTGTTCCTCGAGCTGTGGTTTTGCTCCTCTAGCTCTGGTTGTCTTCCTCGGGCTCTGGTTTTCTTCCTCGAGGGCTAGTTTCGTTCCTCGGGGTCTCGTTTTATTCCTCGGACACTCCTTTTGTTCTTCGGGACCTGTTTTTGTTCCTTGGGCTCTGGTTTCTTTCCTCGGGCTCTGGTTTTCTTCCTCGAGCTGTGGTTTTGCTCCTTTAGCTCTCGTTGTCTTCCTCGGGCTCTGGTTTTCTTCCTCGGGCTCTGCTTTTCTTCCTCGAGGGCTGGTTTTGTTCCTCGGGGTCTCGTTTTCTTCGTCGGACCCTCCTTTTGGTCTTCGGGACCTGTTTTTGTTCCTTGGGCTCTGGTTTCTTTCCTCGGGCTCTGGTTTTGTTCCTCGAGCTGTGGTTTTGCTCCTCTAGCTCTGGTTGTCTTCCTCGGGCTCTGGTTTTCTTCCTCGAGGGCTGGTTTTGTTCCCCGGGCTCTGGTTTTGTTCTTCCAGCTCTGCTTTAGCTCCTCGGGCTCTGGTTTGGGTCCACGGGTCTTGTTTTGTTCCTTGGGCCCACCATTTCTTCCTCGGTCTCTGGTTTTGTTCCTCGGGTTCTGGTTTTGTTCCCCGGGCTCTGGTTTAGTTCCACGGGCTCTGCTTTTGTTCCTCAGGCTCTGGTTTTTTTCCTCGGGCTCTGGTGTTTTTCCTCGGGCTCTAGTATAATTCCACGGGCTCTAGTTTTGTTCCTTGGGGCCTCCTTTTGTTCTTTGCGATCTGGTTTTGTTCCTCGGGATCTGGTTTTGTTCCTCGGGCTCTGGTTTCTTTCCTCGGGAGCTCGTTTTGTTTCTCGAGCTGTGGTTTTGCTCCTCTAGCTCTGGTTGTCTTCCTCGGGCTCTGGTTTTCTTCCTCGGGCTCTGCTTTTCTTCCTCGAGGGCTAGTTTTGTTCCTCGGGCTCTGGTTTTATTCCTCGGGCCCTCCTTTTGTTCTTCGGGATCTGGTTTTTTTCCTCGGGCTCTGGTTTTCTTCCTCGGGCTCTGGTTTCTTTCCTCGGGCTCTGGTTTTGTTCCTCGAGCTGTGGTTTTCCTCCTCTAGCTCTCATTGTCTTCCTCGGGCTCTGGTTTTCTTCCTCGGGCTCTGCTTTTCTTCCTCGAGGGCTAGTTTTGTTCCTCGGGGTCTCGTTTTATTCCTCGGACGCTCCTTTTGTTCTTCGCGATCTGGTTTTTTTCCTCGGGCTCTGGTTTCTTTCCTCGGGCTCTGGTTTTGCTCCTCTAGCTCTGGTTGTGTTCCTCGAGCTGTGGTTTTGCTTCTCTAGCTCTCGTTGTCTTCCTCGGGCTCTGGTTTTCTTCCTTGAGGGCTGGTTTTGTTCCCCGGGCTCTGGTTTTGTTCTTCCAGCTCTGCTTTAGCTCCTCGGGCTGTGGTTTGGGTCCACGGGTCTCGTTTTATTCCTCTGCCCACCATTTGTTCCTCCGTCTCTGGTTTTGTTCCTCGGGTTCTGGTGTTCTTCCTCGGGCTCTGGTTTAATTTCTCGGGTTCTGGTTTTGTTCCTCGAGCTCTGATTTAGTTCCATTGGCTCTGGTTTTGTTCCTCAGGCTCTGGTTTTGTTCCTCGGGCTCTGGTTTTGTTCCTTGGGGCCTCCTTTTGTTCTTCGCGATCTGGTTTTGTTCCTCGGGATCTGGTTTTCTTCCTCGGGCTCTGGTTTCTTTCCTCGGGCTCTGGTTTTGTTCCTCGAGCTGTGGTTTTGCTCCTCTAGCTCTGGTTGTCTTCCTCGGGCTCTGGTTTTCTTCCTCGAGGGCTAGTTTCGTTCCTCGGGGTCTCGTTTTATTCCTCGGACACTCCTTTTGTTCTTCGGGACCTGTTTTTGTTCCTTGGGCTCTGGTTTCTTTCCTCGGGCTCTGGTTTTCTTCCTCGAGCTGTGGTTTTGCTCCTTTAGCTCTCGTTGTCTTCCTCGGGCTCTGGTTTTCTTCCTCGGGCTCTGCTTTTCTTCCTCGAGGGCTGGTTTTGTTCCTCGGGGTCTCGTTTTCTTCGTCGGACCCTCCTTTTGGTCTTCGGGACCTGTTTTTGTTCCTTGGGCTCTGGTTTCTTTCCTCGGGCTCTGGTTTTGTTCCTCGAGCTGTGGTTTTGCTCCTCTAGCTCTGGTTGTCTTCCTCGGGCTCTGGTTTTCTTCCTCGGGCTCTGGTTTTCTTCCTCGAGGGCTGGTTTTGTTCCCCGGGCTCTGGTTTTGTTCTTCCAGCTCTGCTTTAGCTCCTCGGGCTCTGGTTTGGGTCCATGGGTCTCGTTTTGTTCCTCGGGCCCACCGTTTGTTCCTCCGTCTCTGGTTTTGTTCCTCGGGTTCTGGTTTTGTTCCCCGGGCTCTGGTTTAGTTCCACGGGCTCTGCTTTTGTTCCTCAGGCTCTGGTTTTTTTCCTCGGGCTCTGGTGTTTTTCCTCGGGCTCTAGTATAATTCCACGGGCTCTGGTTTTGTTCCTTGGGGCCTCCTTTTGTTCTTTGCGATCTGGTTTTGTTCCTCGGGCTCTGGTTTTGTTCCTCGGGCTCTGGTTTCTTTACTCGGGAGCTCGTTTTGTTCCTCGAGCTGTGGTTTTGCTCCTCTAGATCTGGTTGTCTTCCTCGGGCTCTGGTTTTCTTCCTCGAGGGCTAGTTTTGTTCCTCGGGGTCTCGTTTTCTTCCTCGGGCCCTCCTTTTGTTCTTCGGGACCTGTTTTTGTTCCTTGGGCTCTGGTTTCTTTCCTCGGTCTCTGGTTTTGTTCCTCGAGCTGTGGTTTTGCTCCTCTAGCTCTCGTTGTCTTCCTCGGGCTCTGGTTTTCTTCCTCGAGGGCGAGTTTTGTTCCTCGGGCTCTGGTTTTTTTCCTCGGGCCCTCCTTTTGTTCTTCGGGATCTGGTTTTTTTCCTCAGTATCTGGTTTTATTCCTCGGAATCTGGTTTTCTTCCTCGGGCTCTGGTTTCTTTCCTCGGGCTCTGGTTTTGTTCCTCGCGCTGTGGTTTTGCTCCTCTAGCTCTGGTTGTCTTCCTCGGCCTCTGGTTTTCTTCCTCGGGCTCTGGTTTTCTTCCTCGAGGGCTGGTTTTGTTGCCCGGGCTCTGGTTTTGTTCTTCCAGCTCTGCTTTAGCTCCTCGGGCTCTGGTTTGGGTCCACGTGTCTCATTTTGTTCCTCGGGCCCACCATTTGTTCCTCGGTCTCTGGTTTTGTTCCTCGGGTTCTGGTTTTCTTCCTCGGGCTCTGGTTTAATTTCTCGGGTTCTGGTTTTGTTCCTCGAGCTCTCTTTTAGTTCCATTGGCTCTGGTTTTCTTCCTCAGGCTCTGTTTTTTTTCCTTCGGCTCTGGTTTTGTTCCTCTGGGCCTCCTTTTGTTCTTCGCGATCTGATTTTGTTCCTTCGGCTCTGGTTTCTTTCCTTGGGCTCTGGTTTTGTTCCTCGAGCTGTGGTTTTGCTCCTCTAGCTCTGGTTGTCTTCCTCGGGCTCTGGTTTTCTTCCTCGGGCTCTGGTTTTCTTCCTCGAGGGCTGGTTTTGTTGCCCGGGCTCTGGTTTTGTTCTTCAAGCTCTGCTTTAGCTCCTCGGGCTCTGGTTTGGGTCCACGGGTCTCGTTTTGTTCCTCGGGCCCACCATTTCTTCCTCGGGGTCTGGTTTTGTTCCTCGGGCTCTGGTTTTCTTCCTCGGTCTCTGGTATTGTTCCTCGGCCTCTTTTTTTGTTCCTCTGCCCCTGCTTTTTTTTCTCGGCCTCTGGTTTTGTTCCCCGGGCTCTGGTTTAGTTCCACGGGTTCTGCTTTTGTTCCTCAGGCTCTGGTTTTTTTCCTCGGGCTCTGGTGTTGTTCCTCGGACTCTAGTATAATTCCACGCGCTCTGGTTTTGTTCCTCTGGGCCTCCTTTTGTTCTTCGCGATCTGATTTTGTTCCTCCGGCTCTGGGTTCGTTCCTCGGGCTCTGGTTTCTTTCCTCGGGCTCTGGTTTTGTTCCTCGAGCTGTGGTTTTGCTCCTCTAGCTCTCGTTGTCTTCCTCGGGCTCTGGTTTTCTTCCTCGGGCTCTGCTTTTCTTCCTCGAGGGCTAGTTTTGTTTCCTGGGGTCTGGTTTTATTCCTTGGGCCCTCCTTTTGTTCTTCGGGATCTGGTTTTGTTCCTCGGGCTCTGGTTTTCTTCCTCGGGCTCTGGTTTCTTTACTCGGGAGCTCGTTTTGTTCCTCGAGCTGTGGTTTTGCTCCTCTAGATCTGGTTGTCTTCCTCGGGCTCTGGTTTTCTTCCTCGAGGGCTAGTTTTGTTCCTCGGGGTCTCGTTTTCTTCCTCGGGCCCTCCTTTTGTTCTTCGGGACCTGTTTTTGTTCCTTGGGCTCTGGTTTCTTTCCTCGGTCTCTGGTTTTGTTCCTCGAGCTGTGGTTTTGCTCCTCTAGCTCTCGTTGTCTTCCTCGGGCTCTGGTTTTCTTCCTCGAGGGCGAGTTTTGTTCCTCGGGCTCTGGTTTTTTTCCTCGGGCCCTCCTTTTGTTCTTCGGGATCTGGTTTTTTTCCTCAGTATCTGGTTTTATTCCTCGGAATCTGGTTTTCTTCCTCGGGCTCTGGTTTCTTTCCTCGGGCTCTGGTTTTGTTCCTCGCGCTGTGGTTTTGCTCCTCTAGCTCTGGTTGTCTTCCTCGGCCTCTGGTTTTCTTCCTCGGGCTCTGGTTTTCTTCCTCGAGGGCTGGTTTTGTTGCCCGGGCTCTGGTTTTGTTCTTCCAGCTCTGCTTTAGCTCCTCGGGCTCTGGTTTGGGTCCACGTGTCTCATTTTGTTCCTCGGGCCCACCATTTGTTCCTCGGTCTCTGGTTTTGTTCCTCGGGTTCTGGTTTTCTTCCTCGGGCTCTGGTTTAATTTCTCGGGTTCTGGTTTTGTTCCTCGAGCTCTGTTTTATTTCCATTGGCTCTGGTTTTCTTCCTCAGGCTCTGTTTTTTTTCCTTGGGCTCTGGTTTTGTTCCTCTGGGCCTCCTTTTGTTCTTCGCGATCTGATTTTGTTCCTTCGGCTCTGGTTTCTTTCCTTGGGCTCTGGTTTTGTTCCTCGAGCTGTGGTTTTGCTCCTCTAGCTCTGGTTGTCTTCCTCGGGCTCTGGTTTTCTTCCTCGGGCTCTGGTTTTCTTCCTCGAGGGCTGGTTTTGTTGCCCGGGCTCTGGTTTTGTTCTTCAAGCTCTGCTTTAGCTCCTCGGGCTCTGGTTTGGGTCCACGGGTCTCGTTTTGTTCCTCGGGCCCACCATTTCTTCCTCGGTCTCTGGTTTTGTTCCTCGGGCTCTGGTTTTCTTCCTCGGGCTCTGGTATTGTTCCTCGGCCTCTTTTTTTGTTCCTCTGCCCCTGCTTTTTTTTCTCGGCCTCTGGTTTTGTTCCCCGGGCTCTGGTTTAATTCCACGGGCTCTGCTTTTGTTCCTCAGGCTCTGGTTTTTTTCCTCGGGCTCTGGTTTTGTTCCTCGGACTCTAGTATAATTCCACGGGCTCTGGTTTTTTTCCTTGGGGCCTCCTTTTGTTCTTCGCGATCTGGTTTTGTTCCTCGGGATCTGGTTTTGTTCCTCGGGCTCTGGTTTCTTTCCTCGGGCTCTTTTTTTGTTCCTCGAGCTGTGGTTTTGCTCCTCTAGCTCTGGTTGTCTTCCTCGGGCTCTGGTTTTCTTCCTCGGGCTCTGGTTTTCTTCCTCGAGGGCTAGTTTTGTTCCTCGGGCTCTGGTTTTTTTCCTCGGGCCCTCCTTTTGTTCTTCGGGATCTGGTTTTGTTCCTCAGTATCTGGTTTTATTCCTCGGGATCTGGTTTTCTTCCTCGGGCTCTGGTTTCTTTCCTCGGGCTCTGGTTTTGTTCCTCGAGCTGTGGTTTTGCTCCTCTAGCTCTGGTTGTCTTCCTCGGGCTCTGGTTTTCTTCCTCGGGCTCTGGTTTTCTTCCTCGAGGGCTGGTTTTGTTGCCCGGGCTCTGGTTTTATTCTTCCAGCTCTGCTTTAGCTCCTCGGGCTCTGGTTTGGGTCCACGTGTCTCGTTTTGTTCCTCGGGCCCACCATTTGTTCCTCGGTCTCTGGTTTTGTTCCTCGGGTTCTGGTTTTCTTCCTCGGGCTCTGGTTTAATTTCTCGGGTTCTGGTTTTGCTCCTCGAGCTCTGTTTTATTTCCATTGGCTCTGGTTTTCTTCCTCAGGCTCTGTTTTTTTTCCTTGGGCTCTGGTTTTGTTCCTCTGGGCCTCCTTTTGTTCTTCGCGATCTGATTTTGTTCCTTCGGCTCTGGTTTCTTTCCTTGGGCTCTGGTTTTGTTCCTCGAGCTGTGGTTTTGCTCCTCTAGCTCTGGTTGTCTTCCTCGGGCTCTGGTTTTCTTCCTCGGGCTCTGGTTTTCTTCCTCGAGGGCTGGTTTTGTTGCCCGGGCTCTGGTTTTGTTCTTCAAGCTCTGCTTTAACTCCTCGGGCTCTGGTTTGGGTCCACGGGCTCTGGTTTTCTTCCTCGGGCTCTGGTATTGTTCCTCGGCCTCTTTTTTTGTTCCTCTGCCCCTGCTTTTTTTTCTCGGCCTCTGGTTTTGTTCCCCGGGCTCTGGTTTAATTCCACGGGCTCTGCTTTTGTTCCTCAGGCTCTGGTTTTTTTCCTCGGGCTCTGGTTTTGTTCCTCGGACTCTAGTATAATTCCACGGGCTCTGGTTTTGTTCCTTGGGGCCTCCTTTTGTTCTTCGCGATCTGGTTTTGTTCCTCGGGATCTGGTTTTGTTCCTCGGGCTCTGGTTTCTTTCCTCGGGCTCTGGTTTTGTTCCTCGAGCTGTGGTTTTGCTCCTCTAGCTCTGGTTGTCTTCCTCGGGCTCTGGTTTTCTTCCTCGGGCTCTGGTTTTCTTCCTCGAGGGCTGGTTTTGTTCTTCCAGCTCTGCTTTAGCTCCTCGGGCTCTGGTTTGGGTCCACGGGTCTCGTTTTGTTCCTCGGGCCCACCATTTCTTCCTCGGTCTCTAGTTTTTTTCCTCGGGTTCTGGTTTTCTTCCTTGGGCTCTGGTTTAATTTCTCGGGTTCTGGTTTTGTTCCTCGAGCTCTGGTTTAGTTCCATTGGCTCTGGTTTTCTTCCTCAGGCTCTGGTTTTTTTCCTCGGGCTCTAGTTTTGTTCCTCGGACTCTAGTATAATTCCACGGGCTCTGGTTTTGTTCCTCGGGGCCTCCTTTTGTTCTTCGCGATCCGATTTTGTTCCTCGGGCTCTGGTTTCTTTCCTCGGGCTCTGGTTTCTTTCCTCGGGCTCTGGTTTTGTTCCTCGAGCTGTGGTTTTGCTCCTCGGGCTCTCGTTGTCTTCCTCGGGCTCTGGTTTTCTTCCTCGGGCTCTGCTTTTCTTCCTCGAGGGCTAGTTTTGTTCCTTGGGGTCTGGTTTTATTCCTTGGGCCCTCCTTTTGTTCTTCGGGATCTGGTTTTGTTCCTCGGGCTCTGGTTTTCTTCCTCGGGCTCTGGTTTCTTTACTCGGGAGCTCGTTTTGTTCCTCGAGCTGTGGTTTTGGTCCTCTAGCTCTGGTTGTCTTCCTCGGGCTCTGGTTTTCTTCCTCGAGGGCTAGTTTTGTTCCTCGGGGTCTCGTTTTATTCCTCGGGCCCTCCTTTTGTTCTTCGGGACCTGTTTTTGTTCCTTGGGCTCTGGTTTCTTTCCTCGGGCTCTGGTTTTGTTCCTCGAGCTGTGGTTTTGCTCCTCTAGCTCTGGTTGTCTTCCTCGGGCTCTAGTTTTCTTCCTCGAGGGCTAGTTTTGTTCCTCGGGCACTGGTTTTTTTCCTCGGGCCCTCCTTTTGTTCTTCGGGATCTGGTTTTGTTCCTCAGGATCGGGTTTCGTTCCTCAGGCTCTGGTTTCTTTCCTCGGGCTCTGGTTTTGTTCCTCGAGCTGTGGTTTTGCTCCTCTAGCTCTGGTTGTCTTCCTCGGGCTCTGGTTTTCTTCCTCGGGCTCTGGTTTTCTTCCTCGAGGGCTGGTTTTGTTGCCCGGGCTCTGGTTTTGTTCTTCAAGCTCTGCTTTAGCTCCTCGGGCTCTGGTTTGGGTCCACGTGTCTCGTTTGTTCCTCAGGCCCACCATTTGTTCCTCGGTCTCTGGTTTTGTTCCTCGGGTTCTGGTTTTCTTCCTCGGGCTCTGGTTTAATTTCTCGGGTTCTGGTTTTGTTCCTCGAGCTCTCTTTTAGTTCCATTGGCTCTGGTTTTCTTCCTCAGGCTCTGTTTTTTTTCCTCGGGCTCTGGTTTTGTTCCTCGGACTCTAGTATAATTCCATGGGCTCTGGTTTTGTTCCTCTGGGCCTCCTTTTGTTCTTTGCGATCTGATTTTGTTCCTTCGGCTCTGGTTTCTTTCCTCGGGCTCTGGTTTTCTTCCTCGGGCTCTGGTATTGTTCCTCGGCCTCTTTTTTTGTTCCTCTGCCCCTCCTTTTTTTTCTCGGCCTCTGGTTTTGTTCCCCGGGCTCTGGTTTAATTCCACGGGCACTGCTTTTGTTCCTCAGGCTCTGTTTTTTTTCCTCGGGCTCTGCTTTTGTTCCTCGGACTCTAGTATAATTCCACGGGCTCTGGTTTTGTTCCTTGGGGCCTCCTTTTGTTCTTAGCGATCTGGTTTTGTTCCTCGGGATCTGGTTTTGTTCCTCGGGCTCTGGTTTCTTTCCTCGGGAGCTCGTTTTGTTCCTCGAGCTGTGGTTTTGCTCCTCTAGCTCTGGTTGTCTTCCTCGGGCTCTGGTTTTCTTCCTCGGGCTCTGCTTTTCTTCCTCGAGGGCTAGTTTTGTTCTTCGGGCTCTGGTTTTATTCCGCGGGCCCTCCTTTTGTTCTTCAGGATCTGGTTTTGTTCCTCGGGCTCTGGTTTTCTTCCTCGGGCTCTGGTTTCATTCCTCGGGCTCTGGTTTTGTTCCTCGGGCTCTGCTTTTCTTCCTCGAGGGCTAGTTTTGTTCCTCGGGGTCTCGTTTTATTCCTCGGGCCCTCCTTTTGTTCTTCGGTATCTGGTTTTCTTCCTCGGGCTCTGGTTTTCTTCCTCGAGGGCTGGTTTTGTTCCCCAGGCTCTGGTTTTCTTCTTCCAGTTCTGCTTTAGCTCCTCGGGCTCTGGTTTGCGTCCACGTTTTGTTCCTCGGGCTCTGGTTTGCGTCCACGTTTTGTTCCTCAGGCCCACCATTTGTTCCTCCGTCTCTGGTTTTGTTCCTCGGGTTCTGGTTTTCTTCCTCGGGCTCTGGTTTAATTTCTCGGGTTCTGGTTTTGTTCCTCGAGCTCTCTTTTAGTTCCATTGGCTCTGGTTTTCTTCCTCAGGCTCTGGTTTTTTTCCTCAGGCTCTGGTTTTGTTCCTCGGACTCTAGTATAATTCCACGGGGCCTCCTTTTGTTCTTCGCGATCTGATTTTGTTCCTCGGGCTCTGGTTTTGTTGCCCGGGCTCTGGTTTTGTTCTTCAAGCTCTGCTTTAGCTCCTCGGGCTCTGGTTTGGGTCCACGGGTCTCGTTTTGTTCCTCGGGCCCACCATTTCTTCCTCGGTCTCTGGTTTTGTTCCTCGGGTTCTGGTTTTCTTCCTCGGGCTCTGGTTTTGTTCCTCGAGCTGTGGTTTTGCTCCTCTAGCTCTGGTTGTCTTCCTCGGGCTCTGGTTTTCTTCCTCGAGGGCTGGTTTTGTTCCCCGGGTTCTGGTTTTGTTTCTCAAGCTCTGTTTTAGTTCCATTGGCTCTGGTTTTGTTCCTCAGGCTCTGGTTTTTTTCCTCGGGCTCTGGTTTTGTTCCTCGGACTCTAGTATAATTCCACGGGCTCTGGTTTTTTTCCTTGGGGCCTCCTTTTGTTCTTCGCGATCTGGTTTTGTTCCTCGGGATCTGGTTTTGTTCCTCGGGCTCTGGTTTCTTTCCTCGGGCTCTTTTTTTGTTCCTCGAGCTGTGGTTTTGCTCCTCTAGCTCTGGTTGTCTTCCTCGGGCTCTGGTTTTCTTACTCGGCCTCTGGTTTTCTTCCTCGAGGGCTAGTTTTGTTCCTCGGGCTCTGGTTTTTTTCCTCGGGCCCTCCTTTTGTTCTTCGGGATCTGGTTTTGTTCCTCAGTATCTGGTTTTATTCCTCGGAATCTGGTTTTCTTCCTCGGGCTCTGGTTTCTTTCCTCGGGCTCTGGTTTTGTTCCTCGAGCTGTGGTTTTGCTCCTCTAGCTCTGGTTGTCTTCCTCGGGCTCTGGTTTTCTTCCTCGGGCTCTGGTTTTCTTCCTCGAGGGCTGGTTTTGTTCCCCGGGCTCTGGTTTTGTTCTTCCAGCTCTGCTTTAGCTCCTCGGGCTCTGGTTTGGGTCCACGGGTCTCGTTTTGTTCCTCGGGCCCACCATTTCTTCCTCGGTCTCTGGTTTTGTTCCTCGGGTTCTGGTTTTCTTCCTCGGGTTCTGGTTTAATTTCTCGGGTTCTGGTTTTGTTCCTCGAGCTCTGTTTTATTTCCATTGGCTCTGGTTTTCTTCCTCAGGCTCTGTTTTTTTTCCTTGGGCTCTGGTTTTGTTCCTCTGGGCCTCCTTTTGTTCTTCGCGATCTGATTTTGTTCCTTCGGCTCTGGTTTCTTTCCTTGGGCTCTGGTTTTGTTCCTCGAGCTGTGGTTTTGCTCCTCTAGCTCTGGTTGTCTTCCTCGGGCTCTGGTTTTCTTCCTCGGGCTCTGGTTTTCTTCCTCGAGGGCTGGTTTTGTTGCCCGGGCTCTGGTTTTGTTCTTCAAGCTCTGCTTTATCTCCTCGGGCTCTGGTTTGGGTCCACGGGTCTCGTTTTGTTCCTCGGGCCCACCATTTCTTCCTCGGGGTCTGGTTTTGTTCCTCGGGCTCTGGTTTTCTTCCTCGGTCTCTGGTATTGTTCCTCGGCCTCTTTTTTTGTTCCTCTGCCCGTGCTTTTTTTTCTCGGCCTCTGGTTTTGTTCCCCGGGCTCTGGTTTAGTTCCACGGGTTCTGCTTTTGTTCCTCAGGCTCTGGTTTTTTTCCTCGGGCTCTGGTGTTGTTCCTCGGACTCTAGTATAATTCCACGCGCTCTGGTTTTGTTCCTCTGGGCCTCCTTTTGTTCTTCGCGATCTGATTTTGTTCCTCCGGCTCTGGGTTCGTTCCTCGGGCTCTGGTTTCTTTCCTCGGGCTCTGGTTTTGTTCCTCGAGCTGTGGTTTTGCTCCTCTAGCTCTCGCTGTCTTCCTCGGGCTCTGGTTTTCTTCCTCGGGCTCTGCTTTTCTTCCTCGAGGGCTAGTTTTGTTTCCTGGGGTCTGGTTTTATTCCTTGGGCCCTCCTTTTGTTCTTCGGGATCTGGTTTTGTTCCTCGGGCTCTGGTTTTCTTCCTCGGGCTCTGGTTTCTTTACTCGGGAGCTCGTTTTGTTCCTCGAGCTGTGGTTTTGCTCCTCTAGATCTGGTTGTCTTCCTCGGGCTCTGGTTTTCTTCCTCGAGGGCTAGTTTTGTTCCTCGGGGTCTCGTTTTCTTCCTCGGGCCCTCCTTTTGTTCTTCGGGACCTGTTTTTGTTCCTTGGGCTCTGGTTTCTTTCCTCGGTCTCTGGTTTTGTTCCTCGAGCTGTGGTTTTGCTCCTCTAGCTCTCGTTGTCTTCCTCGGGCTCTGGTTTTCTTCCTCGAGGGCGAGTTTTGTTCCTCGGGCTCTGGTTTTTTTCCTCGGGCCCTCCTTTTGTTCTTCGGGATCTGGTTTTTTTCCTCAGTATCTGGTTTTATTCCTCGGAATCTGGTTTTCTTCCTCGGGCTCTGGTTTCTTTCCTCGGGCTCTGGTTTTGTTCCTCGCGCTGTGGTTTTGCTCCTCTAGCTCTGGTTGTCTTCCTCGGCCTCTGGTTTTCTTCCTCGGGCTCTGGTTTTCTTCCTCAAGGGCTGGTTTTGTTGCCCGGGCTCTGGTTTTGTTCTTCCAGCTCTGCTTTAGCTCCTCGGGCTCTGGTTTGGGTCCACATGTCTCATTTTGTTCCTCGGGCCCACCATTTGTTCCTCGGTCTCTGGTTTTGTTCCTCGGGTTCTGGTTTTCTTCCTCGGGCTCTGGTTTAATTTCTCGGGTTCTGGTTTTGTTCCTCGAGCTCTGTTTTATTTCCATTGGCTCTGGTTTTCTTCCTCAGGCTCTGTTTTTTTTCCTTGGGCTCTGGTTTTGTTCCTCTGGACCTCCTTTTGTTCTTCGCGATCTGATTTTGTTCCTTCGGCTCTGGTTTCTTTCCTTGGGCTCTGGTTTTGTTCCTCGAGCTGTGGTTTTGCTCCTCTAGCTCTGGTTGTCTTCCTCGGGCTCTGGTTTTCTTCCTCGGGCTCTGGTTTTCTTCCTCGAGGGCTGGTTTTGTTGCCCGGGCTCTGGTTTTGTTCTTCAAGCTCTGCTTTAGCTCCTCGGGCTCTGGTTTGGGTCCACGGGTCTCGTTTTGTTCCTCGGGCCCACCATTTCTTCCTCGGTCTCTGGTTTTGTTCCTCGGGCTCTGGTTTTCTTCCTCGGGCTCTGGTATTGTTCCTCGGCCTCTTTTTTTGTTCCTCTGCCCCTGCTTTTTTTTCTCGGCCTCTGGTTTTGTTCCCCGGGCTCTGGTTTAATTCCACGGGCTCTGCTTTTGTTCCTCAGGCTCTGGTTTTTTTCCTCGGGCTCTGGTTTTGTTCCTCGGACTCTAGTATAATTCCACGGGCTCTGGTTTTTTTCCTTGGGGCCTCCTTTTGTTCTTCGCGATCTGGTTTTGTTCCTCGGGATCTGGTTTTGTTCCTCGGGCTCTAGTTTCTTTCCTCGGGCTCTTTTTTTGTTCCTCGAGCTGTGGTTTTGCTCCTCTAGCTCTGGTTGTCTTCCTCGGGCTCTGGTTTTCTTCCTCGGGCTCTGGTTTTCTTCCTCGAGGGCTAGTTTTGTTCCTCGGGCTCTGGTTTTTTTCCTCGGGCCCTCCTTTTGTTCTTCGGGATCTGGTTTTGTTCCTCAGTATCTGGTTTTCTTCCTCGGGATCTGGTTTTCTTCCTCGGGCTCTGGTTTCTTTCCTCGGGCTCTGGTTTTGTTCCTCGAGCTGTGGTTTTGCTCCTCTAGCTCTGGTTGTCTTCCTCGGGCTCTGGTTTTCTTCCTCGGGCTCTGGTTTTCTTCCTCGAGGGCTGGTTTTGTTGCCCGGGCTCTGGTTTTATTCTTCCAGCTCTGCTTTAGCTCCTCGGGCTCTGGTTTGGGTCCACGTGTCTCGTTTTGTTCCTCAGGCCCACCATTTGTTCCTCGGTCTCTGGTTTTGTTCCTCGGGTTCTGGTTTTCTTCCTCGGGCTCTGGTTTAATTTCTCGGGTTCTGGTTTTGTTCCTCGAGCTCTCTTTTAGTTCCATTGGCTCTGGTTTTCTTCCTCAGGCTCTGTTTTTTTTCCTTCGGCTCTGGTTTTGTTCCTCGGACTCTAGTATAATTCCATGGGCTCTGGTTTTGTTCCTCTGGGCCTCCTTTTGTTCTTTGCGATCTGATTTTGTTCCTTCGGCTCTGGTTTCTTTCCTCGGGCTCTGGTTTTCTTCCTCGGGCTCTGGTATTGTTCCTCGGCCTCTTTTTTTGTTCCTCTGCCCCTGCTTTTTTTTCTCGGCCTCTGGTTTTGTTCCCCGGGCTCTGGTTTAATTCCACGGGCACTGCTTTTGTTCCTCAGGCTCTGTTTTTTTTCCTCGGGCTCTGCTTTTGTTCCTCGGACTCTAGTATAATTCCACGGGCTCTGGTTTTGTTCCTTGGGGCCTCCTTTTGTTCTTCGCGATCTGGTTTTGTTCCTCGGGATCTGGTTTTGTTCCTCGGGCTCTGGTTTCTTTCCTCGGGAGCTCGTTTTGTTCCTCGAGCTGTGGTTTTGCTCCTCTAGCTCTGGTTGTCTTCCTCGGGCTCTGGTTTTCTTCCTCGGGCTCTGCTTTTCTTCCTCGAGGGCTAGTTTTGTTCTTCGGGCTCTGGTTTTATTCCGCGGGCCCTCCTTTTGTTCTTCAGGATCTGGTTTTGTTCCTCGGGCTCTGGTTTTCTTCCTCGGGCTCTGGTTTCATTCCTCGGGCTCTGGTTTTGTTCCTCGGGCTCTGCTTTTCTTCCTCGAGGGCTAGTTTTGTTCCTCGGGGTCTTGTTTTATTCCTCGGGCCCTCCTTTTGTTCTTCGGTATCTGGTTTTCTTCCTCGAGCTCTGGTTTTCTTCCTCGAGGGCTGGTTTTGTTCCCCAGGCTCTGGTTTTCTTCTTCCAGTTCTGCTTTAGCTCCTCGGGCTCTGGTTTGCGTCCACGTTTTGTTCCTCGGGCTCTGGTTTGCGTCCACGTTTTGTTCCTCAGGCCCACCATTTGTTCCTCCGTCTCTGGTTTTGTTCCTCGGGTTCTGGTTTTGGGTCCACGTGTCTCGTTTTGTTCCTCAGGCCCACCATTTGTTCCTCGGTCTCTGGTTTTGTTCCTCGGGTTCTGGTTTTCTTCCTCGGGCTCTGGTTTAATTTCTCGGGTTCTGGTTTTGTTCCTCGAGCTCTCTTTTAGTTCCATTGGCTCTGGTTTTCTTCCTCAGGCTCTGGTTTTTTTCCTCGGGCTCTGGTTTTGTTCCTCGGACTCTAGTATAATTCCACGGGGCCTCCTTTTGTTCTTCGCGATCTGATTTTGTTCCTCGGGCTCTGGTTTTGTTGCCCGGGCTCTGGTTTTCTTCTTCAAGCTCTGCTTTAGCTCCTCGGGCTCTGGTTTGGGTCCACGGGTCTCGTTTTGTTCCTCGGGCCCACCATTTCTTCCTCGGTCTCTGGTTTTGTTCCTCGGGTTCTGGTTTTCTTCCTCGGGCTCTGGTTTTGTTCCTCGAGCTGTGGTTTTGCTCCTCTAGCTCTGGTTGTCTTCCTCGGGCTCTGGTTTTCTTCCTCGAGGGCTGGTTTTGTTCCCCGGGTTCTGGTTTTGTTTCTCAAGCTCTGTTTTAGTTCCATTGGCTCTGGTTTTGTTCCTCAGGCTCTGGTTTTTTTCCTCGGGCTCTGGTTTTGTTCCTCGGACTCTAGTATAATTCCACGGGCTCTGGTTTTTTTCCTTGGGGCCTCCTTTTGTTCTTCGCGATCTGGTTTTGTTCCTCGGGATCTGGTTTTGTTCCTCGGGCTCTGGTTTCTTTCCTCGGGCTCTTTTTTTGTTCCTCGAGCTGTGGTTTTGCTCCTCTAGCTCTGGTTGTCTTCCTCGGGCTCTGGTTTTCTTACTCGGCCTCTGGTTTTCTTCCTCGAGGGCTAGTTTTGTTCCTCGGGCTCTGGTTTTTTTCCTCGGGCCCTCCTTTTGTTCTTCGGGATCTGGTTTTGTTCCTCAGTATCTGGTTTTATTCCTCGGAATCTGGTTTTCTTCCTCGGGCTCTGGTTTCTTTCCTCGGGCTCTGGTTTTGTTCCTCGAGCTGTGGTTTTGCTCCTCTAGCTCTGGTTGTCTTCCTCGGGCTCTGGTTTTCTTCCTCGGGCTCTGGTTTTCTTCCTCGAGGGCTGGTTTTGTTCCCCGGGCTCTGGTTTTGTTCTTCCAGCTCTGCTTTAGCTCCTCGGGCTCTGGTTTGGGTCCACGGGTCTCGTTTTGTTCCTCGGGCCCACCATTTCTTCCTCGGTCTCTGGTTTTGTTCCTCGGGTTCTGGTTTTCTTCCTCGGGTTCTGGTTTAATTTCTCGGGTTCTGGTTTTGTTCCTCGAGCTCTGTTTTATTTCCATTGGCTCTGGTTTTCTTCCTCAGGCTCTGTTTTTTTTCCTTGGGCTCTGGTTTTGTTCCTCTGGGCCTCCTTTTGTTCTTCGCGATCTGATTTTGTTCCTTCGGCTCTGGTTTCTTTCCTTGGGCTCTGGTTTTGTTCCTCGAGCTGTGGTTTTGCTCCTCTAGCTCTGGTTGTCTTCCTCGGGCTCTGGTTTTCTTCCTCGGGCTCTGGTTTTCTTCCTCGAGGGCTGGTTTTGTTGCCCGGGCTCTGGTTTTGTTCTTCAAGCTCTGCTTTATCTCCTCGGGCTCTGGTTTGGGTCCACGGGTCTCGTTTTGTTCCTCGGGCCCACCATTTCTTCCTCGGGGTCTGGTTTTGTTCCTCGGGCTCTGGTTTTCTTCCTCGGTCTCTGGTATTGTTCCTCGGCCTCTTTTTTTGTTCCTCTGCCCGTGCTTTTTTTTCTCGGCCTCTGGTTTTGTTCCCCGGGCTCTGGTTTAGTTCCACGGGTTCTGCTTTTGTTCCTCAGGCTCTGGTTTTTTTCCTCGGGCTCTGGTGTTGTTCCTCGGACTCTAGTATAATTCCACGCGCTCTGGTTTTGTTCCTCTGGGCCTCCTTTTGTTCTTCGCGATCTGATTTTGTTCCTCCGGCTCTGGGTTCGTTCCTCGGGCTCTGGTTTCTTTCCTCGGGCTCTGGTTTTGTTCCTCGAGCTGTGGTTTTGCTCCTCTAGCTCTCGCTGTCTTCCTCGGGCTCTGGTTTTCTTCCTCGGGCTCTGCTTTTCTTCCTCGAGGGCTAGTTTTGTTTCCTGGGGTCTGGTTTTATTCCTTGGGCCCTCCTTTTGTTCTTCGGGATCTGGTTTTGTTCCTCGGGCTCTGGTTTTCTTCCTCGGGCTCTGGTTTCTTTACTCGGGAGCTCGTTTTGTTCCTCGAGCTGTGGTTTTGCTCCTCTAGATCTGGTTGTCTTCCTCGGGCTCTGGTTTTCTTCCTCGAGGGCTAGTTTTGTTCCTCGGGGTCTCGTTTTCTTCCTCGGGCCCTCCTTTTGTTCTTCGGGACCTGTTTTTGTTCCTTGGGCTCTGGTTTCTTTCCTCGGTCTCTGGTTTTGTTCCTCGAGCTGTGGTTTTGCTCCTCTAGCTCTCGTTGTCTTCCTCGGGCTCTGGTTTTCTTCCTCGAGGGCGAGTTTTGTTCCTCGGGCTCTGGTTTTTTTCCTCGGGCCCTCCTTTTGTTCTTCGGGATCTGGTTTTTTTCCTCAGTATCTGGTTTTATTCCTCGGAATCTGGTTTTCTTCCTCGGGCTCTGGTTTCTTTCCTCGGGCTCTGGTTTTGTTCCTCGCGCTGTGGTTTTGCTCCTCTAGCTCTGGTTGTCTTCCTCGGCCTCTGGTTTTCTTCCTCGGGCTCTGGTTTTCTTCCTCAAGGGCTGGTTTTGTTGCCCGGGCTCTGGTTTTGTTCTTCCAGCTCTGCTTTAGCTCCTCGGGCTCTGGTTTGGGTCCACATGTCTCATTTTGTTCCTCGGGCCCACCATTTGTTCCTCGGTCTCTGGTTTTGTTCCTCGGGTTCTGGTTTTCTTCCTCGGGCTCTGGTTTAATTTCTCGGGTTCTGGTTTTGTTCCTCGAGCTCTGTTTTATTTCCATTGGCTCTGGTTTTCTTCCTCAGGCTCTGTTTTTTTTCCTTGGGCTCTGGTTTTGTTCCTCTGGACCTCCTTTTGTTCTTCGCGATCTGATTTTGTTCCTTCGGCTCTGGTTTCTTTCCTTGGGCTCTGGTTTTGTTCCTCGAGCTGTGGTTTTGCTCCTCTAGCTCTGGTTGTCTTCCTCGGGCTCTGGTTTTCTTCCTCGGGCTCTGGTTTTCTTCCTCGAGGGCTGGTTTTGTTGCCCGGGCTCTGGTTTTGTTCTTCAAGCTCTGCTTTAGCTCCTCGGGCTCTGGTTTGGGTCCACGGGTCTCGTTTTGTTCCTCGGGCCCACCATTTCTTCCTCGGTCTCTGGTTTTGTTCCTCGGGCTCTGGTTTTCTTCCTCGGGCTCTGGTATTGTTCCTCGGCCTCTTTTTTTGTTCCTCTGCCCCTGCTTTTTTTTCTCGGCCTCTGGTTTTGTTCCCCGGGCTCTGGTTTAATTCCACGGGCTCTGCTTTTGTTCCTCAGGCTCTGGTTTTTTTCCTCGGGCTCTGGTTTTGTTCCTCGGACTCTAGTATAATTCCACGGGCTCTGGTTTTTTTCCTTGGGGCCTCCTTTTGTTCTTCGCGATCTGGTTTTGTTCCTCGGGATCTGGTTTTGTTCCTCGGGCTCTAGTTTCTTTCCTCGGGCTCTTTTTTTGTTCCTCGAGCTGTGGTTTTGCTCCTCTAGCTCTGGTTGTCTTCCTCGGGCTCTGGTTTTCTTCCTCGGGCTCTGGTTTTCTTCCTCGAGGGCTAGTTTTGTTCCTCGGGCTCTGGTTTTTTTCCTCGGGCCCTCCTTTTGTTCTTCGGGATCTGGTTTTGTTCCTCAGTATCTGGTTTTCTTCCTCGGGATCTGGTTTTCTTCCTCGGGCTCTGGTTTCTTTCCTCGGGCTCTGGTTTTGTTCCTCGAGCTGTGGTTTTGCTCCTCTAGCTCTGGTTGTCTTCCTCGGGCTCTGGTTTTCTTCCTCGGGCTCTGGTTTTCTTCCTCGAGGGCTGGTTTTGTTGCCCGGGCTCTGGTTTTATTCTTCCAGCTCTGCTTTAGCTCCTCGGGCTCTGGTTTGGGTCCACGTGTCTCGTTTTGTTCCTCAGGCCCACCATTTGTTCCTCGGTCTCTGGTTTTGTTCCTCGGGTTCTGGTTTTCTTCCTCGGGCTCTGGTTTAATTTCTCGGGTTCTGGTTTTGTTCCTCGAGCTCTCTTTTAGTTCCATTGGCTCTGGTTTTCTTCCTCAGGCTCTGTTTTTTTTCCTTCGGCTCTGGTTTTGTTCCTCGGACTCTAGTATAATTCCATGGGCTCTGGTTTTGTTCCTCTGGGCCTCCTTTTGTTCTTTGCGATCTGATTTTGTTCCTTCGGCTCTGGTTTCTTTCCTCGGGCTCTGGTTTTCTTCCTCGGGCTCTGGTATTGTTCCTCGGCCTCTTTTTTTGTTCCTCTGCCCCTGCTTTTTTTTCTCGGCCTCTGGTTTTGTTCCCCGGGCTCTGGTTTAATTCCACGGGCACTGCTTTTGTTCCTCAGGCTCTGTTTTTTTTCCTCGGGCTCTGCTTTTGTTCCTCGGACTCTAGTATAATTCCTCGGGATCTGGTTTTGTTCCTCGGGCTCTGGTTTCTTTCCTCGGGAGCTCGTTTTGTTCCTCGAGCTGTGGTTTTGCTCCTCTAGCTCTGGTTGTCTTCCTCGGGCTCTGGTTTTCTTCCTCGGGCTCTGCTTTTCTTCCTCGAGGGCTAGTTTTGTTCTTCGGGCTCTGGTTTTATTCCGCGGGCCCTCCTTTTGTTCTTCAGGATCTGGTTTTGTTCCTCGGGCTCTGGTTTTCTTCCTCGGGCTCTGGTTTCATTCCTCGGGCTCTGGTTTTGTTCCTCGGGCTCTGCTTTTCTTCCTCGAGGGCTAGTTTTGTTCCTCGGGGTCTTGTTTTATTCCTCGGGCCCTCCTTTTGTTCTTCGGTATCTGGTTTTCTTCCTCGAGCTCTGGTTTTCTTCCTCGAGGGCTGGTTTTGTTCCCCAGGCTCTGGTTTTCTTCTTCCAGTTCTGCTTTAGCTCCTCGGGCTCTGGTTTGCGTCCACGTTTTGTTCCTCGGGCTCTGGTTTGCGTCCACGTTTTGTTCCTCAGGCCCACCATTTGTTCCTCCGTCTCTGGTTTTGTTCCTCGGGTTCTGGTTTTGGGTCCACGTGTCTCGTTTTGTTCCTCAGGCCCACCATTTGTTCCTCGGTCTCTGGTTTTGTTCCTCGGGTTCTGGTTTTCTTCCTCGGGCTCTGGTTTAATTTCTCGGGTTCTGGTTTTGTTCCTCGAGCTCTCTTTTAGTTCCATTGGCTCTGGTTTTCTTCCTCAGGCTCTGGTTTTTTTCCTCGGGCTCTGGTTTTGTTCCTCGGACTCTAGTATAATTCCACGGGGCCTCCTTTTGTTCTTCGCGATCTGATTTTGTTCCTCGGGCTCTGGTTTTGTTGCCCGGGCTCTGGTTTTCTTCTTCAAGCTCTGCTTTAGCTCCTCGGGCTCTGGTTTGGGTCCACGGGTCTCGTTTTGTTCCTCGGGCCCACCATTTCTTCCTCGGTCTCTGGTTTTGTTCCTCGGGTTCTGGTTTTCTTCCTCGGGCTCTGGTTTTGTTCCTCGAGCTGTGGTTTTGCTCCTCTAGCTCTGGTTGTCTTCCTCGGGCTCTGGTTTTCTTCCTCGAGGGCTGGTTTTGTTCCCCGGGTTCTGGTTTTGTTTCTCAAGCTCTGTTTTAGTTCCATTGGCTCTGGTTTTGTTCCTCAGGCTCTGGTTTTTTTCCTCGGGCTCTGATTTTGTTCCTCGGACTCTAGTATAATTCCACGGGCTCTGGTTTTTTTCCTTGGGGCCTCCTTTTGTTCTTCGCGATCTGGTTTTGTTCCTCGGGATCTGGTTTTGTTCCTCGGGCTCTGGTTTCTTTCCTCGGGCTCTTTTTTTGTTCCTCGAGCTGTGGTTTTGCTCCTCTAGCTCTGGTTGTCTTCCTCGGGCTCTGGTTTTCTTACTCGGGCTCTGGTTTTCTTCCTCGAGGGCGAGTTTTGTTCCTCGGGCTCTGGTTTTTTTCCTCGGGCCCTCCTTTTGTTCTTCGGGATCTGGTTTTGTTCCTCAGTATCTGGTTTTATTCCTCGGAATCTGGTTTTCTTCCTCGGGCTCTGGTTTCTTTCCTCGGGCTCTGGTTTTGTTCCTCGAGCTGTGGTTTTGCTCCTCTAGCTCTGGTTGTCTTCCTCGGGCTCTGGTTTTCTTCCTCGGGCTCTGGTTTTCTTCCTCGAGGGCTGGTTTTGTTCCCCGGGCTCTGGTTTTGTTCTTCCAGCTCTGCTTTAGCTCCTCGGGCTCTGCCTTGGGTCCACGGGTCTCGTTTTGTTCCTCGGGCCCACCATTTCTTCCTCGGTCTCTGGTTTTGTTCCTCGGGTTCTGGTTTTCTTCCTCGGGTTCTGGTTTTCTTCCTCGGGTTCTGGTTTAATTTCTCGGGTTCTGGTTTTGTTCCTCGAGCTCTGTTTTATTTCCATTGGCTCTGGTTTTCTTCCTCAGGCTCTGTTTTTTTTCCTTGGGCTCTGGTTTTGTTCCTCTGGGCCTCCTTTTGTTCTTCGCGATCTGATTTTGTTCCTTCAGCTCTGGTTTCTTTCCTCGGGCTCTGGTTTTGTTCCTCGAGCTGTGGTTTTGCTCCTCTAGCTCTGGTTGTCTTCCTCGGGCTCTGGTTTTCTTCCTCGGGCTCTGGTTTTCTTCCTCGAGGGCTGGTTTTGTTGCCCGGGCTCTGGTTTTGTTCTTCAAGCTCTGCTTTATCTCCTCGGGCTCTGGTTTGGGTCCACGGGTCTCGTTTTGTTCCTCGGGCCCACCATTTCTTCCTCGGGGTCTGGTTTTGTTCCTCGGGCTCTGGTTTTCTTCCTCGGTCTCTGGTATTGTTCCTCGGCCTCTTTTTTTGTTCCTCTGCCCCTGCTTCTTTTTCTCGGCCTCTGGTTTTGTTCCCCGGGCTCTGGTTTAGTTCCACGGGTTCTGCTTTTGTTCCTCAGGCTCTGGTTTTTTTCCTCGGGCTCTGGTGTTGTTCCTCGGACTCTAGTATAATTCCACGCGCTCTGGTTTTGTTCCTCTGGGCCTCCTTTTGTTCTTCGCGATCTGATTTTGTTCCTCCGGCTCTGGGTTCGTTCCTCGGGCTCTGGTTTCTTTCCTCGGGCTCTGGTTTTGTTCCTCGAGCTGTGGTTTTGCTCCTCTAGCTCTCGTTGTCTTCCTCGGCCTCTGGTTTTCTTCCTCGGGCTCTGCTTTTCTTCCTCGAGGGCTAGTTTTGTTTCCTGGGGTCTGGTTTTATTCCTTGGGCCCTCCTTTTGTTCTTCGGGATCTGGTTTTGTTCCTCGGCCTCTGGTTTTCTTCCTCGGGCTCTGGTTTCTTTCCTCGGGAGCTCGTTTTGTTCCTCGAGCTGTGGTTTTGCTCCTCTAGATCTGGTTGTCTTCCTCGGGCTCTGGTTTTCTTCCTCGAGGGCTAGTTTTGTTCCTCGGGGTCTCGTTTTCTTCCTCGGGCCCTCCTTTTGTTCTTCGGGACCTGTTTTTGTTCCTTGGGCTCTGGTTTCTTTCCTCGGTCTCTGGTTTTGTTCCTCGAGCTGTGGTTTTGCTCCTCTAGCTCTCGTTGTCTTCCTCGGGCTCTGGTTTTCTTCCTCGAGGGCGAGTTTTGTTCCTCGGGCTCTGGTTTTTTTCCTCGGGCCCTCCTTTTGTTCTTCGGGATCTGGTTTTTTTCCTCAGTATCTGGTTTTATTCCTCGGAATCTGGTTTTCTTCCTCGGGCTCTGGTTTCTTTCCTCGGGCTCTGGTTTTGTTCCTCGCGCTGTGGTTTTGCTCCTCTAGCTCTGGTTGTCTTCCTCGGCCTCTGGTTTTCTTCCTCGGGCTCTGGTTTTCTTCCTCAAGGGCTGGTTTTGTTGCCCGGGCTCTGGTTTTGTTCTTCCAGCTCTGCTTTAGCTCCTCGGGCTCTGGTTTGGGTCCACATGTCTCATTTTGTTCCTCGGGCCCACCATTTGTTCCTCGGTCTCTGGTTTTGTTCCTCGGGTTCTGGTTTTCTTCCTCGGGCTCTGGTTTAATTTCTCGGGTTCTGGTTTTGTTCCTCGAGCTCTGTTTTATTTCCATTGGCTCTGGTTTTCTTCCTCAGGCTCTGTTTTTTTTCCTTGGGCTCTGGTTTTCTTCCTCTGGGCCTCCTTTTGTTCTTCGCGATCTGATTTTGTTCCTTCGGCTCTGGTTTCTTTCCTTGGGCTCTGGTTTTGTTCCTCGAGCTGTGGTTTTGCTCCTCTAGCTCTGGTTGTCTTCCTCGGGCTCTGGTTTTCTTCCTCGGGCTCTGGTTTTCTTCCTCGAGGGCTGGTTTTGTTGCCCGGGCTCTGGTTTTGTTCTTCAAGCTCTGCTTTAGCTCCTCGGGCTCTGGTTTGGGTCCACGGGTCTCGTTTTGTTCCTCGGGCCCACCATTTCTTCCTCGGTCTCTGGTTTTGTTCCTCGGGCTCTGGTTTTCTTCCTCGGGCTCTGGTATTGTTCCTCGGCCTCTTTTTTTGTTCCTCTGCCCCTGCTTTTTTTTCTCGGCCTCTGGTTTTGTTCCCCGGGCTCTGGTTTAATTCCACGGGCTCTGCTTTTGTTCCTCAGGCTCTGGTTTTTTTCCTCGGGCTCTGGTTTTGTTCCTCGGACTCTAGTATAATTCCACGGGCTCTGGTTTTTTTCCTTGGGGCCTCCTTTTGTTCTTCGCGATCTGGTTTTGTTCCTCGGGATCTGGTTTTGTTCCTCGGGCTCTGGTTTCTTTCCTCGGGCTCTTTTTTTGTTCCTCGAGCTGTGGTTTTGCTCCTCTAGCTCTGGTTGTCTTCCTCGGGCTCTGGTTTTCTTCCTCGGGCTCTGGTTTTCTTCCTCGAGGGCTAGTTTTGTTCCTCGGGCTCTGGTTTTTTTCCTCGGGCCCTCCTTTTGTTCTTCGGGATCTGGTTTTGTTCCTCAGTATCTGGTTTTATTCCTCGGGATCTGGTTTTCTTCCTCGGGCTCTGGTTTCTTTCCTCGGGCTCTGGTTTTGTTCCTCGAGCTGTGGTTTTGCTCCTCTAGCTCTGGTTGTCTTCCTCGGGCTCTGGTTTTCTTCCTCGGGCTCTGGTTTTCTTCCTCGAGGGCTGGTTTTGTTGCCCGGGCTCTGGTTTTATTCTTCCAGCTCTGCTTTAGCTCCTCGGGCTCTGGTTTGGGTCCACGTGTCTCGTTTTGTTCCTCGGGCCCACCATTTGTTCCTCGGTCTCTGGTTTTGTTCCTCGGGTTCTGGTTTTCTTCCTCGGGCTCTGGTTTAATTTCTCGGGTTCTGGTTTTGCTCCTCGAGCTCTGTTTTATTTCCATTGGCTCTGGTTTTCTTCCTCAGGCTCTGTTTTTTTTCCTTGGGCTCTGGTTTTGTTCCTCTGGGCCTCCTTTTGTTCTTCGCGATCTGATTTTGTTCCTTCGGCTCTGGTTTCTTTCCTTGGGCTCTGGTTTTGTTCCTCGAGCTGTGGTTTTGCTCCTCTAGCTCTGGTTGTCTTCCTCGGGCTCTGGTTTTCTTCCTCGGGCTCTGGTTTTCTTCCTCGAGGGCTGGTTTTGTTGCCCGGGCTCTGGTTTTGTTCTTCAAGCTCTGCTTTAACTCCTCGGGCTCTGGTTTGGGTCCACGGGCTCTGGTTTTCTTCCTCGGGCTCTGGTATTGTTCCTCGGCCTCTTTTTTTGTTCCTCTGCCCCTGCTTTTTTTTCTCGGCCTCTGGTTTTGTTCCCCGGGCTCTGGTTTAATTCCACGGGCTCTGCTTTTGTTCCTCAGGCTCTGGTTT
Organism: Calonectris borealis; assembly: GCF_964195595.1. Classification (NCBI taxonomy): domain Eukaryota; kingdom Metazoa; phylum Chordata; class Aves; order Procellariiformes; family Procellariidae; genus Calonectris; species Calonectris borealis. The sequence continues at coordinate 26,047,994 of NC_134322.1, forward strand.
TTTTCCTTGGGCTCTGGTTTTGTTCCTCGGACTCTAGTATAATTCCACGGGCTCTGGTTTTGTTCCTTGGGGCCTCCTTTTGTTCTTCGCGATCTGGTTTTGTTCCTCGGGATCTGGTTTTGTTCCTCGGGCTCTGGTTTCTTTCCTCGGGCTCTGGTTTTGTTCCTCGAGCTGTGGTTTTGCTCCTCTAGCTCTGGTTGTCTTCCTCGGGCTCTGGTTTTCTTCCTCGGGCTCTGGTTTTCTTCCTCGAGGGCTGGTTTTGTTCTTCCAGCTCTGCTTTAGCTCCTCGGGCTCTGGTTTGGGTCCACGGGTCTCGTTTTGTTCCTCGGGCCCACCATTTCTTCCTCGGTCTCTAGTTTTTTTCCTCGGGTTCTGGTTTTCTTCCTTGGGCTCTGGTTTAATTTCTCGGGTTCTGGTTTTGTTCCTCGAGCTCTGGTTTAGTTCCATTGGCTCTGGTTTTCTTCCTCAGGCTCTGTTTTTTTTCCTCGGGCTCTGGTTTTGTTCCTTGGGGCCTCCTTTTGTTCTTCGCGATCTGGTTTTCTTCCTCGGGATCTGGTTTTGTTCCTCGGGCTCTGGTTTCTTTCCTCGGGAGCTCGTTTTGTTCCTCGAGCTGTGGTTTTGCTCCTCTAGCTCTGGTTGTCTTCCTCGGGCTCTAGTTTTCTTCCTCGGGCTCTGCTTTTCTTCCTCGAGGGCTAGTTTGGTTCCTCGGGCTCTGGTTTTATTCCGCGGGCCCTCCTTTTGCTCTTCGGGATCTGGTTTTGTTCCTCGGGCTCTGGTTTTCTTCCTCGAGCTGTGGTTTTGCTCCTCTAGCTCTGGTTGTCTTCCTCGGGCTCTGCTTTTCTTCCTCGAGGGCTAGTTTTGTTCCTCGGGGTCTCGTTTTATTCCTCGGGCCCTCCTTTTGTTCTTCGGGATCTGGTTTTTTTCCTCGGGCTCTGGTTTTCTTCCTCGAGGGCTGGTTTTGTTCCCCGGGCTCTAGTTTTGTTCTTCTAGTTCTGCTTTAGCTCCTCGGGCTCTGGTTTGCGTCCACGTTTTGTTCCTCGGGCTCTGGTTTGCGTCCACGTTTTGTTCCTCAGGCCCACCATTTGTTCCTCCGTCTCTGGTTTTGTTCCTCGGGTTCTGGTTTTCTTCCTCGGGCTCTGGTTTAATTTCTCGGGTTCTGGTTTTGTTCGTCGAGCTCTCTTTTAGTTCCATTGGCTCTGGTTTTCTTCCTCAGGCTCTGGTTTTTTTCCTCGGGCTCTAGTTTTGTTCCTCGGACTCTAGTATAATTCCACGGGCTCTGGTTTTGTTCCTCGGGGCCTCCTTTTGTTCTTCGCGATCCGATTTTGTTCCTCGGGCTCTGGTTTCGTTCCTCGGGCTCTGGTTTCTTTCCTCGGGCTCTTTTTTTGTTCCTCGAGCTGTGGTTTTGCTCCTCTAGCTCTGGTTGTCTTCCTCGGGCTCTGGTTTTCTTCCTCGGGCTCTGGTTTTCTTCCTCGAGGGCTAGTTTTGTTCCTTGGGGTCTGGTTTTATTCCTTGGGCCCTCCTTTTGTTCTTCGGGATCTGGTTTTGTTCCTCGGGCTCTGGTTTTCTTCCTCGGGCTCTGGTTTCTTTACTCGGGAGCTCGTTTTGTTCCTCGAGCTGTGGTTTTGGTCCTCTAGCTCTGGTTGTCTTCCTCGGGCTCTGGTTTTCTTCCTCGAGGGCTAGTTTTGTTCCTCGGGGTCTCGTTTTATTCCTCGGGCCCTCCTTTTGTTCTTCGGGACCTGTTTTTGTTCCTTGGGCTCTGGTTTCTTTCCTCGGGCTCTGGTTTTGTTCCTCGAGCTGTGGTTTTGCTCCTCTAGCTCTGGTTGTCTTCCTCGGGCTCTGGTTTTCTTCCTCGGGCTCTGGTTTTCTTCCTCGAGGGCTGGTTTTGTTGCCCGGGCTCTGGTTTTGTTCCTCGGGCTCTGGTTTTCTTCCTCGGGCTCTGCTTTTCTTCCTCGAGGGCTAGTTTTGTTCCTCGGGGTCTCGTTTTCTTCCTCGGACCCTCCTTTTGTTCTTCGGGACCTGTTTTTGTTCCTTGAGCTCTGGTTGTCTTCCTCGGGCTCTGGTTTTCTTCCTCGCGCTCTGGTTTTCTTCCTCGAGGGCTGGTTTTGTTCCCTGGGCTCTGGTTTAGTTCCATTCGCTCTGCTTTTGTTCCTCAGGCTCTGTTTTATTTCCTCGGGCTCTGGTTTTGTTCCTCGGACTCTAGTATAATTCCACGGGCTCTGGTTTTTTTCCTCGGGCCCTCCTTTTGTTCTTCGGGATCTGGTTTTGTTCCTCAGTATCTGGTTTTATTCCTCGGGATCTGGTTTTCTTCCTCGGGCTCTGGTTTCTTTCCTCGGGCTCTGGTTTTGTTCCTCGAGCTGTGGTTTTGCTCCTCTAGCTCTGGTTGTCTTCCTCGGGCTCTGGTTTTCTTCCTCGGGCTCTGGTTTTCTTCCTCGAGGCCTGGTTTTGTTCCCCGGGCTCTGGTTTTGTTCTTCCAGCTCTGCTTTAGCTCCTCGGGCTCTGGTTCGGGTCCACGTGTCTCGTTTTGTTCCTCGGGCCCACCATTTGTTCCTCGGTCTCTGGTTTTGTTCCTCGGGTTCTGGTTTTCTTCCTCGGGCTCTGGTTTAATTTCTCGGGTTCTGGTTTTGTTCCTCGAGCTCTGTTTTATTTCCATTGGCTCTGGTTTTCTTCCTCAGGCTCTGTTTTTTTTCCTTGGGCTCTGGTTTTGTTCCTCTGGGCCTCCTTTTGTTCTTCGCGATCTGATTTTGTTCCTTCGGCTCTGGTTTCTTTCCTTGGGCTCTGGTTTTGTTCCTCGAGCTGTGGTTTTGCTCCTCTAGCTCTGGTTGTCTTCCTCGGGCTCTGGTTTTCTTCCTCGGGCTCTGGTTTTCTTCCTCGAGGGCTGGTTTTGTTGCCCGGGCTCTGGTTTTGTTCTTCAAGCTCTGCTTTAGCTCCTCGGGCTCTGGTTTGGGTCCACGGGTCTCGTTTTGTTCCTCGGGCCCACCATTTCTTCCTCGGGGTCTGGTTTTGTTCCTCGGGCTCTGGTTTTCTTCCTCGGGCTCTGGTATTGTTCCTCGGCCTCTTTTTTTGTTCCTCTGCCCCTGCTTTTTTTTCTCGGCCTCTGGTTTTGTTCCCCGGGCTCTGGTTTAATTCCACGGGCACTGCTTTTGTTCCTCAGGCTCTGTTTTTTTTCCTCGGGCTCTGCTTTTGTTCCTCGGACTCTAGTATAATTCCACGGGCTCTGGTTTTGTTCCTTGGGGCCTCCTTTTGTTCTTCGCGATCTGGTTTTGTTCCTCGGGATCTGGTTTTGTTCCTCGGGCTCTGGTTTCTTTCCTCGGGAGCTCGTTTTGTTCCTCGAGCTGTGGTTTTGCTCCTCTAGCTCTGGTTGTCTTCCTCGGGCTCTGGTTTTCTTCCTCGGGCTCTGCTTTTCTTCCTCGAGGGCTAGTTTTGTTCTTCGGGCTCTGGTTTTATTCCGCGGGCCCTCCTTTTGTTCTTCAGGATCTGGTTTTGTTCCTCGGGCTCTGGTTTTCTTCCTCGGGCTCTGGTTTCATTCCTCGGGCTCTGGTTTTGTTCCTCGGGCTCTGCTTTTCTTCCTCGAGGGCTAGTTTTGTTCCTCGGGGTCTCGTTTTATTCCTCGGGCCCTCCTTTTGTTCTTCGGTATCTGGTTTTCTTCCTCGAGCTCTGGTTTTCTTCCTCGAGGGCTGGTTTTGTTCCCCAGGCTCTGGTTTTCTTCTTCCAGTTCTGCTTTAGCTCCTCGGGCTCTGGTTTGCGTCCACGTTTTGTTCCTCGGGCTCTGGTTTGCGTCCACGTTTTGTTCCTCAGGCCCACCATTTGTTCCTCCGTCTCTGGTTTTGTTCCTCGGGTTCTGGTTTTCTTCCTCGGGCTCTGGTTTAATTTCTCGGGTTCTGGTTTTGTTCCTCGAGCTCTCTTTTAGTTCCATTGGCTCTGGTTTTCTTCCTCAGGCTCTGGTTTTTTTCCTCGGGCTCTGGTCTTGTTCCTCGGACTCTAGTATAATTCCACGGGGCCTCCTTTTGTTCTTCGCGATCTGATTTTGTTCCTCGGGCTCTGGTTTTGTTGCCCGGGCTCTGGTTTTGTTCTTCAAGCTCTGCTTTAGCTACTCGGGCTCTGGTTTGGGTCCACGGGTCTCGTTTTGTTCCTCGGGCCCACCATTTCTTCCTCGGTCTCTGGTTTTGTTCCTCGGGTTCTGGTTTTCTTCCTCGGGCTCTGGTTTTGTTCCTCGAGCTGTGGTTTTGCTCCTCTAGCTCTGGTTGTCTTCCTCGGGCTCTGGTTTTCTTCCTCGAGGGCTGGTTTTGTTCCCCGGGTTCTGGTTTTGTTTCTCAAGCTCTGTTTTAGTTCCATTGGCTCTGGTTTTGTTCCTCAGGCTCTGGTTTTCTTACTCGGGCTCTGGTGTTGTTCCTTGGACTCTAGTATAATTCCACGGGCTCTGGTTTTGTTCCTTGGGGCCTCCTTTTGTTCTTCGCGATCTGGTTTTGTTCCTCGGGATCTGGTTTTGTTCCTCGGGCTCTGGTTTCTTTCCTCGGGAGCTCGTTTTGTTCCTCGAGCTGTGGTTTTGCTCCTCTAGCTCTGGTTGTCTTCCTCGGGCTCTGGATTTCTTCCTCGGGCTCTGGTTTTCTTCCTCGAGGGCTAGTTTTGTTCCTCGGGGTCTGGTTTTATTCCTCGGGCCCTCCTTTTGTTCTTCGGGATCTGGTTTTGTTCCTCGGGCTCTGGTTTTCTTCCTCGGGCTCTGGTTTCTTTCCTGGGGAGCTCGTTTTGTTCCTCGAGCTGTGGTTTTCCTCCTCTAGCTCTGGTTGTCCTCCTCGGGCTCTGGTATTCTTCCTCGAGGGCTAGTTTTGTTCCTTGGGGTCTCGTTTTCTTCCTCGGACCCTCCTTTTGTTCTTCGGGACCTGTTTTTGTTCCTTGAGCTCTGGTTGTCTTCCTCGGGCTCTGGTTTTCTTCCTCGCGCTCTGGTTTTCTTCCACGAGGGCTGGTTTTGTTCCCTGGGCTCTGGTTTAGTTCCATTCGCTCTGCTTTTGTTCCTCAGGCTCTGTTTTATTTCCTCGGGCTCTGGTTTTGTTCCTCGGACTCTAGTATAATTCCACGGGCTCTGGTTTTTTTCCTCGGGCCCTCCTGTTGTTCTTCGGGATCTGGTTTTGTTCCTCAGTATCTGGTTTTATTCCTCGGGATCTGGTTTTCTTCCTCGGGCTCTGGTTTCTTTCCTCGGGCTCTGGTTTTGTTCCTCGAGCTGTGGTTTTGCTCCTCTAGCTCTGGTTGTCTTCCTCGGGCTCTGGTTTTCTTCCTCGGGCTCTGGTTTTCTTCCTCGAGGGCTGGTTTTGTTCCCCGGGCTCTGGTTTTGTTCTTCCAGCTCTGCTTTAGCTCCTCGGGCTCTGGTTTGGGTCCACGGGTCTCGTTTTGTTCCTCGGGCCCACCATTTGTTCCTCGTTCTCTGGTTTTGTTCCTCGGGTTCTGGTTTTCTTCCTCGGGCTCTGGTTTAATTTCTCGGGTTCTGGTTTTGTTCCTCGAGCTCTGTTTTATTTCCATTGGCTCTGGTTTTCTTCCTCAGGCTCTGTTTTTTTTCCTTGGGCTCTGGTTTTGTTCCTCTGGGCCTCCTTTTGTTCTTCGCGATCTGATTTTGTTCCTTCGGCTCTGGTTTCTTTCCTTGGGCTCTGGTTTTGTTCCTCGAGCTGTGGTTTTGCTCCTCTAGCTCTGGTTGTCTTCCTCGGGCTCTGGTTTTCTTCCTCGGGCTCTGGTTTTCTTCCTCGAGGGCTGGTTTTGTTGCCCGGGCTCTGGTTTTGTTCTTCAAGCTCTGCTTTAGCTCCTCGGGCTCTGGTTTGGGTCCACGGGTCTCGTTTTGTTCCTCGGGCCCACCATTTCTTCCTCGGGGTCTGGTTTTGTTCCTCGGGCTCTGGTTTTCTTCCTCGGTCTCTGGTATTGTTCCTCGGCCTCTTTTTTTGTTCCTCTGCCCCTGCTTTTTTTTCTCGGCCTCTGGTTTTGTTCCCCGGGCTCTGGTTTAATTCCACGGGCTCTGCTTTTGTTCCTCAGGCTCTGGTTTTTTTCCTCGGGCTCTGGTTTTGTTCCTCGGACTCTAGTATAATTCCACGGGCTCTGGTTTTGTTCCTTGGGGCCTCCTTTTGTTCTTCGCGATCTGGTTTTGTTCCTCGGGATCTGGTTTTGTTCCTCGGGCTCTGGTTTCTTTCCTCGGGCTCTGGTTTTGTTCCTCGAGCTGTGGTTTTGCTCCTCTAGCTCTGGTTGTCTTCCTCGGGCTCTGGTTTTCTTCCTCGGGCTCTGGTTTTCTTCCTCGAGGGCTGGTTTTGTTGCCCGGGCTCTGGTTTTGTTCTTCAAGCTCTGTTGTAGCTACTCGGGCTCTGGTTTGGGTCCACGGGTCTCGTTTTGTTCCTTGGGCCCACCATTTCTTCCTCGGTCTCTGGTTTTGTTCCTCGGGCTCTGGTTTTCTTCCTCGGGCTCTGGTTTTGTTCCTCGAGCTGTGGTTTTGCTCCTCTAGCTCTGGTTGTCTTCCTCGGGCTCTGGTTTTTTTCCTCGAGGGCTGGTTTTGTTCCCCGGGTTCTGGTTTTGTTTCTCAAGCTCTGTTTTAGTTCCATTGGCTCTGGTTTTGTTCCTCAGGCTCTGGTTTTTTTCCTCGGGCTCTGGTGTTGTTCCTTGGACTCTAGTATAATTCCACGGGCTCTGGTTTTGTTCCTTGGGGCCTCCTTTTGTTCTTCGCGATCTGGTTTTGTTCCTCGGGGTCTGGTTTTGTTCCTCGGGCTCTGGTTTCTTTCCTCGGGAGCTCGTTTTGTTCCTCGAGCTGTGGTTTTGCTCCTCTAGCTCTGGTTGTCTTCCTCGGGCTCTGGATTTCTTCCTCGGGCTCTGGTTTTCTTCCTCGAGGGCTAGTTTTGTTCCTCGGGGTCTGGTTTTATTCCTCGGGCCCTCCTTTTGTTCTTCGGGATCTGGTTTTGTTCCTCGGGCTCTGGTTTTCTTCCTCGGGCTCTGGTTTCTTTCCTCGGGAGCTCGTTTTGTTCCTCGAGCTGTGGTTTTGCTCCTCTAGCTCTCGTTGTCTTCCTCGGGCTGTGGTATTCTTCCTCGAGGGCTAGTTTTGTTCCTCGGGGTCTCGTTTTCTTCCTCGGACCCTCCTTTTCTTCTTCGGGACCTGTCTTTGTTCCTTGGGCTCTGGTTGTCTTCCTCGGGCTCTGGTTTTCTTCCTCGCGCTCTGGTTTTCTTCCTCGAGGGCTGGTTTTGTTCCCTGGGCTCTGGTTTAGTTCCATTCGCTCTGGTTTTGTTCCTCAGGCTCTGTTTTATTTCCTCGGGCTCTGGTTTTGTTCCTCGGACTCTAGTATAATTCCACGGGCTCTGGTTTTGTTCCTTGGGGCCTCCTTTTGTTCTTCGCGATCTGGTTTTGTTCCTCGGGATCTGGTTTTGTTCCTCGGGCTCTGGTTTCTTTCCTCGGGAGCTCGTTTTGTTCCTCGAGCTGTGGTTTTGCTCCTCTAGCTCTGGCTGTCTTCCTCGGGCTCTGGTTTTCTTCCTCGGGCTCTGGTTTTCTTCCCCGAGGGCTGGTTTTGTTCCCCGGGCTCTGGTTTTGTTCTTCCAGCTCTGCTTTAGCTCCTCGGGCTCTGGTTTGGGTCCACGGGTGTCGTTTTGTTCCTCAGGCCCACCATTTCTTCCTCGGTCTCTGGTTTTGTTCCTCGGGCTCTGGTTTTCTTCCTCGGGCTCTGGTATTGTTCCTCGGCCTCTTTTTTTGTTCCTCTGCCCCTGCTTTTTTTTCTCGGCCTCTGGTTTTGTTCCCCGGGCTCTGGTTTAGTTCCACGGGCTCTGCTTTTGTTCCTCAGGCTCTGGTTTTTTTCCTCGGGCTCTGGTGTTGTTCCTCGGACTCTAGTATAATTCCACGGGCTCTGGTTTTGTTCCTCTGGGCCTCCTTTTGTTCTTCGCGATCTGGTTTTTTTCCTCGGGATCTGGTTTTGTTCCTCGGGCTCTGGTTTCTTTCCTCGGGCTCTGGTTTTGTTCCTCGAGCTGTGGTTTTGCTCCTCTAGCTCTCGTTGTCTTCCTCGGTCTCTGGTTTACTTCCTCGGGCTCTGCTTTTCTTCCTCGAGGGCTAGTTTTGTTCCTCGGGCTCTGGTTTTTTTCCTCAGGCCCTCCTTTTGTTCTTCGGGACCTGTTTTTGTTCCTCAGGCTCTGGTTTTCTTCCTCGGGCTCTGGTTTCTTTCCTCGGGAGCTCGTTTTGTTCCTCGAGCTGTGGTTTTGCTCCTCTAGCTCTCATTGTCTTCCTCGGGCTCTGGTTTTCTTCCTCGAGGGCTAGTTTTGTTCCTCGGGGTCTCGTTTTATTCCTCGGACCCTCCTTTTGTTCTTCGGGACCTGTTTTTGTTCCTCAGGCTCTGGTTTTCTTCCTCAGGCTCTGGTTTTTTTCCTCGGGCTCTGGTTTTGTTCCTCGGACTCTAGTATAATTCCACGGGCTCTGGTTTTGTTCCTTGGGGCCTCCTTTTGTTCTTCGCGATCTGGTTTTGTTCCTCGGGATCTGGTTTTGTTCCTCGGGCTCTGGTTTCTTTCTTCGGGAGCTCGTTTTGTTCCTCGAGCTGTGGTTTTGCTCCTCTAGCTCTGGTTGTCTTCCTCAGGCTCTGGTATTCTTCCTCGAGGGCTAGTTCTGTTCCTCGGGCTCTGGTTTTTTTCCTCGGGCCCTCCTTTTGTTCTTCGGGATCTGGTTTCGTTCCTCGGGCTCTGGTTTTCTTCCTCGGGCTCTGGTTTCTTTCCTCGGGCTCTGGTTTTGTTCCTCGAGCTGTGGTTTTCCTCCTCTAGCTCTGGTTGTCTTCCTCAGGCTCTGGTTTTGTTCCTCGGGTTCTGCTTTTCTTCCTCGAGGGCTAGTTTTGTTCCTCGGGGTCTCGTTTTATTCCTCGGGCCCTCCTTTTGTTCTTCGGGATCTGGTTTTGTTCCTCGGTCTCTGGTTTCGTTCCTCGGGCTCTGGTTTTGCTCCTCTAGCTCTGGTTGTCTTCCTCGAGCTGTGGTTTTGCTTCTCTAGCTCTCGTTGTCTTCCTCGGGCTCTGGTTTTCTTCCTCGAGGGCTGGTTTTGTTCCCCGGGCTCTGGTTTTGTTCTTCCAGCTCTGCTTTAGCTCCTCGGGCTCTGGTTTGGGTCCACGGGTCTCGTTTTGTTCCTCGGGCCCACCATTTGTTCCTCCGTCTCTGGTTTTGTTCCTCGGGTTCTGATTTTGTTCCTCGAGCTCTGGTTTAGTTCCATTGGCTCTGGTTTTGTTCCTCAGGCTCTGGTTTTTTTCCTCGGGCTCTGGTTTTGTTCCTCGGACTCTAGTATAATTCCACGGGCTCTGGTTTTGTTCCTTGGGGCCTCCTTTTGTTCTTCGCGATCTGGTTTTGTTCCTCGGGATCTGGTTTTCTTCCACGGGCTCTGGTTTCTTTCCTCGGGCTATGGTTTTGTTCCTCGAGCTGTGGTTTTGCTCCTCTAGCTCTCGTTGTCTTCCTCGGGCTCTGGTATTCTTCCTCCAGGGCTAGTTTTGTTCCTCGGGGTCTCGTTTTATTCCTCGGACCCTCCTTTTGTTCTTCGGGACCTGTTTTTGTTCCTTGGGCTCTGGTTTCTTTCCTCCGGCTCTGGTTTTGTTCCTCGAGCTGTGGTTTTGCTCCTCTAGCTCTCGTTGTCTTCCTCGGGATCTGGTTTTCTTCCTCGGGCTCTGGTTTTCGTCCTCGAGGGCTGCTTTTGTTGCCCGGGCTCTGGTGTTGTTCTTCCAGCTCTGCTTTAGCTCCTCGGGCTCTGGTTTGGGTCCATGGGTCTCGTTTTGTTCCTCGGGCCCACCATTTCTTCCTCGGTCTCTGGTTTTGTTCCTCGGGTTCTGGTTTTCTTCTTCGGGCTCTGGTTTAATTTCTCGGGTTCTGGTTTTGTTCCTCGAGCTCTGGTTTAGTTCCATTGGCTCTGGTTTTGTTCCTCAGGCTCTGGTTTTTTTCCTCGGGCTCTGGTTTTGTTCCTCGGACTCTAGTATAATTCCACGGGCTCTGGTTTTGTTCCTTGGGGCCTGCTTTTGTTCTTCGCGATCTGGTTTTGTTCCTCGGGATCTGGTTTTGTTCCTCGGGCTCTGGTTTCTTCCCTCGGAGCTCGTTTTGTTCCTCGAGCTGTGGTTTTCCTCTCTAGCTCTGGTTGTCTTCCTCGGGCTCTGGTTTTCTTCCTCGGGCTCTGCTTTTCTTCCTCGAGGGCTAGTTTTGTTCCTCGGGCTCTGGTTTTTTTCCTCAGGCCCTCCTTTTGTTCTTCGGGATCTGGTTTTGTTCCTCGGGCTCTGGTTTTCTTCCTCGGGCTCTGGTTTCTTTCCTCGGGAGCTCCTTTTGTTCCTCGACCTGTGGTTTTGCTCCTCTAGCTCTGGTTTTGTTCCTCGGGCTCTACTTTTCTTCCTCGAGGTCTAGTTTTGTTCCTCGGGGTCTCGTTTTATTCCTCGGACCCTCCTTTTGTTCTTCGGGACCTGCTTTTGTTCCTTGGGCTCTGGTTTCTTTCCTCGGGCTCTGGTTTTGTTCCTCGAGCTGTGGTTTTCCTCCTCTAGCTCTGGTTGTCTTCCTCAGGCTCTGGTTTTGTTCCTCGGGTTCTGCTTTTCTTCCTCGAGGGCTAGTTTTGTTCCTCGGGGTCTCGTTTTATTCCTCGGGCCCTCCTTTTGTTCTTCGGGATCTGGTTTTGTTCCTCGGTCTCTGGTTTCGTTCCTCGGGCTCTGGTTTTGCTCCTCTAGCTCTGGTTGTCTTCCTCGAGCTGTGGTTTTGCTTCTCTAGCTCTCGTTGTCTTCCTCGGGCTCTGGTTTTCTTCCTCGAGGGCTGGTTTTGTTCCCCGGGCTCTGGTTTTGTTCTTCCAGCTCTGCTTTAGCTCCTCGGGCTCTGGTTTGGGTCCACGGGTCTCGTTTTGTTCCTCGGGCCCACCATTTGTTCCTCCGTCTCTGGTTTTGTTCCTCGGGTTCTGATTTTGTTCCTCGAGCTCTGGTTTAGTTCCATTGGCTCTGGTTTTGTTCCTCAGGCTCTGGTTTTTTTCCTCGGGCTCTGGTTTTGTTCCTCGGACTCTAGTATAATTCCACGGGCTCTGGTTTTGTTCCTTGGGGCCTCCTTTTGTTCTTCGCGATCTGGTTTTGTTCCTCGGGATCTGGTTTTCTTCCACGGGCTCTGGTTTCTTTCCTCGGGCTATGGTTTTGTTCCTCGAGCTGTGGTTTTGCTCCTCTAGCTCTCGTTGTCTTCCTCGGGCTCTGGTATTCTTCCTCCAGGGCTAGTTTTGTTCCTCGGGGTCTCGTTTTATTCCTCGGACCCTCCTTTTGTTCTTCGGGACCTGTTTTTGTTCCTTGGGCTCTGGTTTCTTTCCTCCGGCTCTGGTTTTGTTCCTCGAGCTGTGGTTTTGCTCCTCTAGCTCTCGTTGTCTTCCTCGGGATCTGGTTTTCTTCCTCGGGCTCTGGTTTTCGTCCTCGAGGGCTGGTTTTGTTCCCCGGGCTCTGGTGTTGTTCTTCCAGCTCTGCTTTAGCTCCTCGGGCTCTGGTTTGGGTCCATGGGTCTCGTTTTGTTCCTCGGGCCCACCATTTCTTCCTCGGTCTCTGGTTTTGTTCCTCGGGTTCTGGTTTTCTTCTTCGGGCTCTGGTTTAATTTCTCGGGTTCTGGTTTTGTTCCTCGAGCTCTGGTTTAGTTCCATTGGCTCTGGTTTTGTTCCTCAGGCTCTGGTTTTTTTCCTCGGGCTCTGGTTTTGTTCCTCGGACTCTAGTATAATTCCACGGGCTCTGGTTTTGTTCCTTGGGGCCTGCTTTTGTTCTTCGCGATCTGGTTTTGTTCCTCGGGATCTGGTTTTGTTCCTCGGGCTCTGGTTTCTTCCCTCGGAGCTCGTTTTGTTCCTCGAGCTGTGGTTTTCCTCTCTAGCTCTGGTTGTCTTCCTCGGGCTCTGGTTTTCTTCCTCGGTCTCTGCTTTTCTTCCTCGAGGGCTAGTTTTGTTCCTCGGGCTCTGGTTTTTTTCCTCAGGCCCTCCTTTTGTTCTTCGGGATCTGGTTTTGTTCCTCGGGCTCTGGTTTTCTTCCTCGGGCTCTGGTTTCTTTCCTCGGGAGCTCCTTTTGTTCCTCGACCTGTGGTTTTGCTCCTCTAGCTCTGGTTTTGTTCCTCGGGCTCTACTTTTCTTCCTCGAGGTCTAGTTTTGTTCCTCGGGGTCTCGTTTTATTCCTCGGACCCTCCTTTTGTTCTCCGGGACCTGCTTTTGTTCCTTGGGCTCTGGTTTCTTTCCTCGGGCTCTGGTTTTGTTCCTCGAGCTGTGGTTTTGCTCCTCTAGCTCTGGTTGTCTTCCTCGGGCTCTGCTTTTCTTCCTCGAGGCTAGTTTTGTTTCTTGGGGTCTTGTTTTATTCCTCGGGCCCTCCTTTTGTTCTTCGCAATCTGGTTTTGTTCCTCGGGCTCTGGTTTCTTTCCTCGGGCTCTGGTTTTGCTCCTCTAGCTCTGGTTGTCTTCCTCGAGCTGTGGTTTTGCTTCTCTAGCTCTCGTTGTCTTCCTCGGGCTCTGGTTTTGTTCCTCGAGGGCTGGTTTTGTTCCCCGGGCTCTGGTTTTGTTCTTCCAACTCTGCTTTAGCTCCTCGGGCTCTGGTTTGGGTCCACGGGTCTCGTTTTGTTCCTCGGGCCCACCATTTGTTCCTCCGTCTCTGGTTTTGTTCCTCGGGTTCTGGTTTTCTTCCTCGGGCTCTGGTTTAATTTCTCGGGTTCTGGTTTTGTTCCTCGAGCTCTGGTTTAGTTCCATTGGCTCTGGTTTTGTTCCTCAGGCTCTGGTTTTTTTCCTCGGGCTCTGGTTTTGTTCCTTGGACTCTAGTATAATTCCACGGGCTCTGGTTTTGTTCCTTGGGGCCTCCTTTTGTTCTTCGCGATCTGGTTTTGTTCCTCAGGATCTGGTTTTGTTCCTCGGGCTCTGGTTTCTTTCCTCGGGCTCTGGTTTTGTTCCTCGAGCTGTGGTTTTGCTCCTCTAGCTCTGGTTGTCTTCCTCGGTCTCTGGTTTTCTTCCTCGAGGGCTAGTTTTGTTCCTCGGGGTCTCGTTTTATTCCTCGGACCCTCCTTTTGTTCTTCGGGACCTGCTTTTGTTCCTTGGGCTCTGGTTTCTTTCCTCCGGCTCTGGTTTTGTTCCTCGAGCTGTGGTTTTGCTCCTCTAGCTCTGGCTGTCTTCCTCGGGCTCTGGTTTTCTTCCTCGTGCTCTGGTTTCTTTCCTCGGGCTCTGGTCTTGTTCCTCGAGCTGTGGTTTTTCTCCTCTAGCTCTGGTTGTCTTCCTCGGGCTCTGGTTTTCTTCCTCGAGGGCTGTTTTTTTTGCCCGGGCTCTGGTTTTGTTCTTCCAGCTCTGCTTTAGCTCCTCGGGCTCTGGTTTGGGTCCATGGGTCTCGTTTTTTTCCTCGGGCCCACCATTTCTTCCTCGGTCTCTGGTTTTGTTCCTCGGGCTCTGGTTTCTTTCCTCGGGAGCTCGTTTTGTTCCTCGAGCTGTGGTTTTGCTCCTCTAGCTGTGGTTTTCTTCCTCGGGCTCTCCTTATCTTCCTCGAGGGCTAGTTTTGTTCCTCGGGCTCTGGTTTTTTTCCTCAGGCCCTCCTTTTGTTCTTCGGGATCTGGTTTTGTTCCTCGGGCTCTGGTTTTCTTCCTCGGGCTGTGGTTTCTTTCCTCGGGAGCTCCTTTTGTTCCTCGAGCTGTGGTTTTGCTCCTCTAGCTCTCGTTGTCTTCCTCGGTCTCTGGTTTTCTTCCTAGGGCTCTGCTTTTCTTCCTCGAGGCTAGTTTTGTTTCTTGGGGTCTTGTTTTATTCCTCGGGCCCTCCTTTTGTTCTTCGCGATCTGGTTTTGTTCCTCGGGCTCTGGTTTCTTTCCTCGGGCTCTGGTTTTGCTCCTCTAGCTCTGGTTGTCTTCCTCGAGCTGTGGTTTTGCTTCTCTAGCTCTCGTTGTCTTCCTCGGGCTCTGGTTTTCTTCCTTGAGGGCTGGTTTTGTTCCCCGGGCTCTGGTTTTGTTCTTCCAACTCTGCTTTAGCTCCTCGGGCTCTGGTTTGGGTCCACGGGTCTCGTTTTGTTCCTCGGGCCCACCATTTGTTCCTCCGTCTCTGGTTTTGTTCCTCGGGTTCTGGTGTTCTTCCTCGGGCTCTGGTTTTGTTCCTCGAGCTCTGGTTTAGTTCCATTGGCTCTGGTTTTGTTCCTCAGGCTCTGGTTTTTTTCCTCGGGCTCTGGTTTTGTTCCTTGGACTCTAGTATAATTCCACGGGCTCTGGTTTTCTTCCTTGGGGCCTCCTTTTGTTCTTCGGGATCTGGTTTTGTTCCTCGGGATCTGGTTTTGTTCCTCGGGCTCTGGTTTCTTTCCTCGGGCTCTGGTTTTGTTCCTCGAGCTGTGGTTTTGCTCCTCTAGCTCTGGTTGTCTTCCTCGGGCTCTGGTTTTCTTCCTCGGGCTCTGGTTTTCGTCCTCGAGGGCTGCTTTTGTTGCCCGGGCTCTGGTTTTGTTCTTCCAGCTCTGCTTTAGCTCCTCGGGCTCTGGTTTGGGTCCATGGGTCTCGTTTTGTTCCTCGGGCCCACCATTTCTTCCTCGGTCTCTGGTTTTGTTCCTCGGGTTCTGGTTTTCTTCCTCGGGCTCTGGTTTAATTTCTCGGGTTCTGGTTTTGTTCCTCGAGCTCTGGTTTAGTTCCATTGGCTCTGGTTTTGTTCCTCAGGCTCTGGTTTTTTTCCTCGGGCTCTGGTTTTGTTCCTCGGACTCTAGTATAATTCCACGGGCTCTGGTTTTGTTCCTTGGGGCCTCCTTTTGTTCTTCGCGATCTGGTTTTGTTCCTCGGGATCTGGTTTTGTTCCTCGGGCTCTGGTTTCTTTCCTCGGGAGCTCGTTTTGTTCCTCGAGCTGTGGTTTTGCTCCTCTAGCTCTGGTTGTCTTCCTCGGACTCTGGTTTTCTTCCTAGGGCTCTGCTTTTCTTCCTCGAGGGCTAGTTTTGTTCCTCGGGCTCTGGTTTTATTCCTCGGGACCTCCTTTTGTTCTTAGGGATCTGGTTTTGTTCCTCGGGCTCTGGTTTTCTTCCTCGGGCTCTGGTTTCTTTCCTCGGGCTCTGGTTTTGTTCCTCGAGCTGTGGTTTTGCTCCTCTAGCTCTGGTTGTCTTCCTCGGGCTCTGGTTTTCTTGCTCGAGGGCTGGTTTTTTTGCCCGGGCTCTGGTTTTGTTCTTCCAGCTCTGCTTTAGCTCCTTGGGCTCTGGTTTGGGTCCATGGGTCTCGTTTTGTTCCTCGGGCCCACCATTTCTTCCTCGGTCTCTGGTTTTGTTCCTCGGGGTCTGGTTTTATTCCTCGGGCCCTCCTTTTGTTCTTCAGGATCTGGTTTTGTTCCTCAGGATCTGGTTTTCTTCCTCGGGCTCTGGTTTATTTCCTCGGGCTCTGGTTTTGTTCCTCGAGCTGTGGTTTTGCTCCTCTAGCTCTGGCTGTCTTCCTCGGGCTCTGGTTTTCTTCCTCGGGCTCTGGTTTTCTTCCTCGAGGGCTGGTTTTGTTCCCCGGGCTCTGGTTTTGTTCTTCCAGCTCTGCTTTAGCTCCTCGGGCTCTGGTTTGGGTCCACGGGTGTCGTTTTGTTCCTCAGGCCCACCATTTCTTCCTCGGTCTCTGGATTTGTTCCTCGGGCTCTGGTATTGTTCCTCGGCCTCTTTTTTTGTTCCTCTGCCCCTGCTTTTTTTTCTCGGCCTCTGGTTTTGTTCCCCGGGCTCTGGTTTAGTTCCACGGGCTCTGCTTTTGTTCCTCAGGCTCTGGTTTTTTTCCTCGGGCTCTGGTGTTGTTCCTCGGACTCTAGTATAATTCCACGGGCTCTGGTTTTGTTCCTTGGGGCCTCCTTTTGTTCTTCGCGATCTGGTTTTGTTCCTCGGGATCTGGTTTTGTTCCTCGGGCTCTGGTTTCTTTCCTCGGGCTCTGGTTTTGTTCCTCGAGCTGTGGTTTTGCTCCTCTAGCTCTCGTTGTCTTCCTCGGGCTCTGGTTTACTTCCTCGGGCTCTGCTTTTCTTCCTCGAGGGCTAGTTTTGTTCCTCGGGCTCTGGTTTTTTTCCTCAGGCCCTCCTTTTGTTCTTCGGGACCTGTTTTTGTTCCTCAGGCTCTGGTTTTCTTCCTCGGGCTCTGGTTTCTTTCCTCGGGAGCTCCTTTTGTTCCTCGAGCTGTGGTTTTGCTCCTCTAGCTCTGGTTGTCTTCCTCGGGCTCTGGTTTTCTTCCTCGAGGGCTAGTTTCGTTCCTCGGGGTCTCGTTTTATTCCTCGGACCCTCCTTTTGTTCTTCGGGACCTGCTTTTGTTCCTTGGGCTCTGGTTTCTTTCCTCGGGCTCTGGTTTTGTTCCTCGAGCTGTGGTTTTGCTCCTCTAGCTCTGGTTGTCTTCCTCGGGCTCTGGTTTTCTTCCTCGACGGCTGGTTTTGTTCCCCGGGCTCTGGTTTTGTTCTTCCAGCTCTGCTTTAGCTCCTCGGGCTCTGGTTTGGGTCCACGGGTCTCGTTTTGTTCCTCAGGCCCACCATTTCTTCCTCGGTCTCTGGTTTTTTTCCTCGGGCTCTAGTTTTCTTCCTCGGGCTCTGGTATTGTTCCTCGGCCTCTTTTTTTGTTCCTCTGCTCCTGCTTTTTTTTCTCGGCCTCTGGTTTTGTTCCCCGGGCTCTGGTTAATTCCACGGGCTCTGCTTTTGTTCCTCAGGCTCTGGTTTTTTTCCTCGGGCTCTGGTATTGTTCCTCGGACTCTAGTATAATTCCACGGGCTCTGGTTTTGTTCCTCGGGGTCTCGTTTTTTTCCTCGGACACTCCTTTTCTTCTTTGGGACCTGTTTTTGTTCCTCGGGCTCTGGTTTCTTTCCTCGGGAGCTCGTTTTGTTCCTCGAGCTGTGATTTT
Organism: Calonectris borealis; assembly: GCF_964195595.1. Lineage (NCBI taxonomy): Eukaryota > Metazoa > Chordata > Aves > Procellariiformes > Procellariidae > Calonectris > Calonectris borealis. The sequence goes on from NC_134322.1 coordinate 26,064,757, forward strand.
GCTCCTCTAGCTCTGGTTGTCTTCCTCGGGCTCTGGTTTTCTTCCTCGAGGGCTAGTTTTGTTCCTCGGGCTCTTTTTTTTTTCCTCAGGCCCTCCTTTTGTTCTTCGGGATCTGGTTTTGTTCCTCGGGCTCTGGTTTTCTTCCTCGGGCTCTGGTTTCTTTCCTCGGGAGCTCCTTTTGTTCCTCGAGCTGTGGTTTTGGTCCTCTAGCTCTGGTTGTCTTCCTCGGGCTCTGGTTTTCTTCCTCGAGGGCTAGTTTCGTTCCTCGGGGTCTCGTTTTATTCCTCGGACCCTCCTTTTGTTCTTCGGGACCTGCTTTTGTTCCTTGGGCTCTGGTTTCTTTCCTCGGGTTCTGGTTTTGTTCCTCGAGCTGTGGTTTTGCTCCTCTAGCTCTGGTTGTCTTCCTCGGGCTCTGGTTTTCTTCCTCGAGGGCTAGTTTTGTTCCCCGGGATCTGGTTTAGTTCCATTCGCTCTGGTTTTGTTCCTCAGGCTCTGTTTTTTTTCCTCGGGCTCTGGTTTTGTTCCTCGGACTCTAGTGTAATTCCACGGGCTCTGGTTTTGTTCCTTGGGGCCTCCTTTTGTTCTTCGCGATCTGGTTTTGTTCCTCGGGATCTGGTTTTCTTCCTCGGGCTCTGGTTTCTTTCCTCGGGAGCTTGTTTTGTTCCTCGAGCTGTGGTTTTGCTCCTCTAGCTCTCGTTGTCTTCCTCGGGCTCTGGTTTTCTTCCTAGGGCTCTGCTTTTCTTCCTCGAGGCTAGTTTTGTTTCTTGGGGTCTTGTTTTATTCCTCGGGCCCTCCTTTTGTTCTTCGCAATCTGGTTTTGTTCCTCGGGCTCTGGTTTCTTTCCTCGGGCTCTGGTTATGCTCCTCTAGCTCTGGTTGTCTTCCTCGAGCTGTGGTTTTGCTTCTCTAGCTCTCGTTGTCTTCCTCGGGCTCTGGTTTTCTTCCTTGAGGGCTGGTTTTGTTCCCCGGGCTCTGGTTTTGTTCTTCCAACTCTGCTTTAGCTCCTCGGGCTCTGGTTTGGGTCCACGGGTTTCGTGTTGTTCCTCGGGCCCACCATTTTTTCCTCCGTCTCTGGTTTTGTTCCTCGGGTTCTGGTGTTCTTCCTCGGGCTCTGGTTTAATTTCTCGGGTTCTGGTTTTGTTCCTCGAGCTCTGGTTTAGTTCCATTGGCTCTGGTTTTGTTCCTCAGGCTCTGGTTTTTTTCCTCGGGCTCTGGTTTTGTTCCTTGGACTCTAGTATAATTCCACGGGCTCTGGTTTTGTTCCTTGGGGCCTCCCTTTGTTCTTCGGGATCTGGTTTTGTTCCTCGGGCTCTGGTTTCTTTCCTCGGGCTCTGGTTTTGTTCCTCGAGCTGTGGTTTTGCTCCTCTAGCTCTGGTTGTCTTCCTCGGGCTCTGGTTTTCTACCTCGAGGGCTAGTTTTGTTCCTCGGGGTCTCGTTTTATTCCTCGGACCCTCCTTTTGTTCTTCGGGACCTGTTTTTGTTCCTTGGGCTCTGGTTTCTTTCCTCCGGCTCTGGTTTTGTTCCTCGAGCTGTGGTTTTGCTCCTCTAGCTCTCGTTGTCTTACTCGGGCTCTGGTTTTCTTCCTCGGGCTCTGGTTTTCGTCCTCGAGGGCTGCTTTTGTTGCCCGGGCTCTGGTTTTGTTCTTCCAGCTCTGCTTTAGCTCCTCGGGCTCTGGTTTGGGTCCATGGGTCTCGTTTTGTTCCTCGGGCCCATCATTTCTTCCTCGGTCTCTGGTTTTGTTCCTTGGGTTCTGGTTTTCTTCCTCGGGCTCTGGTTTAATTTCTCGGGTTCTGGTTTTGTTCCTCGAGCTCTGGTTTAGTTCCATTGGCTCTGGTTTTGTTCCTCAGGCTCTGGTTTTTTTCCTCGGGCTCTGGTTTTGTTCCTCGGACTCTAGTATATTTCCACGGGCTCTGGTTTTGTTCCTTGGGGCCTCCTTTTGTTCTTCGCAATCTGGTTTTGTTCCTCGGGATCTGGTTTTCTTCCTCGGGCTCTGGTTTCTTTCCTCGGGCTCTGGTTTTGTTCCTCGAGCTGTGGTTTTGCTCCTCTAGCTCTGGTTGTCTTCCTCGGGCTCTGGTTTTCTTCCTCGAGGGCTAGTTTTGTTCCTCGGGGTCTCGTTTTATTCCTCGGACCCTCCTTTTGTTCTTCGGGACCTGTTTTTTTTCCTTGGGCTCTGGTTTCTTTCCTCCGGCTCTGGTTTTGTTCCTCGAGCTGTGGTTTTGCTCCTCTAGCTCTGGTTGTCTTCCTCGGGATCTGGTTGTCTTCCTCGGGCTCTCGTTTTCGTCCTCGAGGGCTGCTTTTGTTGCCCGGGCTCTGGTTTTGTTCTTCCAGCTCTGCTTTAGCTCCTCGGGCTCTGGTTTGGGTCCATGGGTCTCGTTTTGTTCCTCGGGCCCACCATTTCTTCCTCGGTCTCTGGTTTTGTTCCTCGGGGTCTGGTTTTCTTCCTCGGGCTCTGGTTTAATTTCTCAGGTTCTGGTTTTGTTCCTCGAGCTCTGGTTTAGTTCTATTGGCTCTGGTTTTGTTCCTCAGGCTCTGGTTTGTTTCCTCGGGCTCTGGTTTTGTTCCTTGGACTCTAGTATAATTCCACGGGCTCTGGTTTTGTTCCTCGGGATCTGGTTTTGTTCCTCGGGCTCTGGTTTCTTTCTTCGGGAGCTCGTTTTGTTCCTCGAGCTGTGGTTTTGCTCCTCTAGCTCTCGTTGTCTTCCTCGGGCTCTGGTTTTCTTCCTCGGGCTCTGGTTTTCTTCCTCGAGGGCTAGTTTTGTTCCTCGGGCTCTGGTTTTATTCCTCGGGCCCTCCTTTTGTTCTTCAGGATCTGGTTTTGTTCCTCGGTATCTGGTTTTCTTCCTCGGGCTCTGGTTTATTTCCTCGGGCTCTGGTTTTGTTCCTCGAGCTGTGGTTTTGCTCCTCTAGCTCTCGTTGTCTTCCTCGGGCTCTGGTTTTCTTCCTCGGGCTCTGGTTTTCTTCCTCGAGGGCTGGTTTTGTTCCCCGGGCTCTGGTTTTGTTCTTCCAGCTCTGCTTTAACTCCTCGGGCTCTGGTTTGGGTCCACGTGTGTCGTTTTGTTCCTCAGGCCCACCATTTTTTCCTCGGGCTTTGGTTTTGTTCCTCGGGCTCTGGTTTTCTTCCTCGGGCTCTGGTATTGTTCCTCGGCCTCTTTTTTTGTTCCTCTGCCCCTGCTTTTTTTTCTCGGCCTCTGGTTTTGTTCCCCGGGCTCTGGTTTAGTTCCACGGGCTCTGCTTTTGTTCCTCAGGCTCTGGTCTTTTTCCTCGGGCTCAGGTGTTTTTCCTCGGACTCTAGTATAATTCCACGGGCTCTGGTTTTGTTCCTTGGGGCCTCCTTTTGTTCTTCGCGATCTGGTTTTGTTCCTCGGGCTCTGGTTTCTTTCCTCGGGCTCTGGTTTTGTTCCTCGAGCTGTGGTTTTGCTCCTCTAGCTCTCGTTGTCTTCCTCGGGCTCTGGTTTACTTCCTCGGGCTCTGCTTTTCTTCCTCGAGGGCTAGTTTTGTTCCTCGGGCTCTGGTTTTTTTCCTCAGGCCCTCCTTTTTTTCTTCGGGACCTGTTTTTGTTCCTCAGGCTCTGGTTTTCTTCCTCGGGCTCTGGTTTCTTTCCTCGGGAGCTCCTTTTGTTCCTCGAGCTGTGGTTTTGCTCCTCTAGCTCTGGTTGTCTTCCTCGGGCTCTGGTTTTCTTCCTCGAGGGCTAGTTTTGTTCCTCGGGGTCTCGTTTTATTCCTCGGACCCTCCTTTTGTTCTTCGGGACCTGTTTTTGTTCCTCAGGCTCTGGTTTTCTTCCTCAGGCTCTGGTTTTTTTACTCGGGCTCTGGTTTTGTTCCTCGGACTCTAGTATAATTCCACGGGCTCTGGTTTTGTTCCTTGGGGCCTCCTTTTGTTCTTCGCGATCTGGTTTTGTTCCTCGGGATCTGGTTTTGTTCCTCGGGCTCTGGTTTCTTTCCTCGGGCTCTGGTTTTGTTCCTCGAGCTGTGATTTTGCTCCTCTAGCTCTGGTTGTCTTCCTCGGGCTCTGTTTTTCTTCCTCGAGGGCTAGTTTTGTTCCTCGGGCTCTGGTTTTATTCCTCAGGCCCTCCTTTTGTTCTTCGGGATCTGGTTTTGTTCCTCGGCTTCTGGTGTTCTTCCTCGGGCTCTGGTTTCTTTCCTCGGGAGTTCCTTTTGTTCCTCGAGCTGTGGTTTTGCTCCTCTAGCTCTCGTTGTCTTCCTCGGGCTCTGGTTTTCTTCCTCGAGGGCTAGTTTCGTTCCTCGGGGTCTCGTTTTATTCCTCGGACCCTCCTTTTGTTCTTCGGGACCTGCTTTTGTTCCTTGGGCTCTGGTTTCTTTCCTCGGGCTCTGGTTTTGTTCCTCGAGCTGTGATTTTGCTCCTCTAGCTCTGGTTGTCTTCCTCGGGCTCTGTTTTTATTCCTCGAGGGCTAGTTTTGTTCCTCGGGCTCTGGTTTTTTTCCTCAGGCCCTCCTTTTGTTCTTCGGGATCTGGTTTTGTTCCTCGGGCTCTGGTTTTCTTCCTCGGGCTCTGGTTTCTTTCCTCGGGAGCTCCTTTTGTTCCTCGAGCTGTGGTTTTGCTCCTCTAGCTCTGGTGTCTTCCTCGGGCTCTGGTTTAATTTCTCGGGTTCTGGTTTTGTTCCTCGAGCTCTGGTTTTGTTCCTCGGACTCTAGTATAATTCCACGGGCTCTGGTTTTGTTCCTTGGGGCCTCCTTTTGTTCTTCGCGATCTGGTTTTGTTCCTCGGGATCTGGTTTTCTTCCTCGGGCTCTGGTTTCTTTCCTCGGGCTATGGTTTTGTTCCTCGAGCTGTGGTTTTGCTCCTCTAGCTCTCGTTGTCTTCCTCGGGCTCTGGTATTCTTCCTCCAAGGCTAGTTTTGTTCCTTGGGGTCTCGTTTTATTCCTCGGACCCTCCTTTTGTTCTTCGGACCTGTTTTTGTTCCTTGGGCTCTGGTTTCTTTCCTCCGGCTCTGGTTTTGTTCCTCGAGCTGTGGTTTTGCTCCTCTAGCTCTGGCTGTCTTCCTCGGGCTCTGGTTTTCTTCCTCGGGCTCTGGTTTTCTTCCTCGAGGGCTGGTTTTGTTCCCCGGGCTCTGGTGTTGTTCTTCCAGCTCTGCTTTAGCTCCTCGGCCTCTGGTTTGGGTCCATGGGTCTCGTTTTGTTCCTCGGGCCCACCATTTCTTCCTCGGTCTCTGGTTTTGTTCCTCGGGTTCTGGTTTTCTTCCTCGGGCTCTGGTTTAATTTCTCGGGTTCTGGTTTTGTTCCTCGAGCTCTGGTTTAGTTCCATTGGCTCTGGTTTTGTTCCTCAGGCTCTGGTTTTTTTCCTCGGGCTCTGGTTTTGTTCCTCGGACTCTAGTATAATTCCACGGGCTCTGGTTTTGTTCCTTGGGGCCTCCTTTTGTTCTTCGCGATCTGGTTTTGTTCCTCGGGATCTGGTTTTGTTCCTCGGGCTCTGGTTTCTTTCCTCGGGAGCTCGTTTTGTTCCTCGAGCTGTGGTTTTGCTCCTCTAGCTCTCGTTGTCTTCCTCGGGCTCTGGTTTTCTTCCTCGGGCTCTGCTTTTCTTCCTCGAGGGCTAGTTTTGTTCCTCGGGCTCTGGTTTTTTTCCTCGGGCCCTCCTTTTGTTCTTCAGGATCTGGTTTTGTTCCTTGGGATCTGGTTTTGTTCCTCGGGCTCTGGTTTCTTTCCTCAGGCTCTGGTTTTGTTCCTCGAGCTGTGGTTTTGCTCCTCTAGCTCTGGCTGTCTTCCTCGGGCTCTGGTTTTCTTCCTCGGGCTCTGGTTTTCTTCCTCGAGGCCTGGTTTTGTTCCCCGAGCTCTGGTTTTTTTCTTCCAGCTCTGCTTTAGCTCCTCGGGCTCTGGTTTGGGTCCATGGGTGTCGTTTTGTTCCTCAGGCCCACCATTTCTTCCTCGGTCTCTGGTTTTGTTCCTCGGGCTCTGGTTTTCTTCCTCAGGCTCTGGTATTGTTCCTCGGCCTCTTTTTTTGTTCCTCTGCCCCTGCTTTTTTTTCTCGGCCTCTGGTTTTGTTCCCCGGGCTCTGGTTTAGTTCCACGGGCTCTGGTTTTGTTCCTCAGGCTCTGGTTTTTTTTCTCGGGCTCTGGTGTTGTTCCTCGGACTCTAGTATAATTCCACGGGCTCTGGTTTTGTTCCTTGGGGCCTCCTTTGTTCTTCGCGATCTGGTTTTGTTCCTCGGGATCTGGTTTTCTTCCTCGGGCTCTGGTTTCTTTCCTCGGGCTATGGTTTTGTTCCTCGAGCTGTGGTTTTGCTCCTCTAGCTCTGGTTGTCTTCCTCGGGCTCTGGTATTCTTCCTCCAAGGCTAGTTTTGTTCCTCGGGGTCTCGTTTTATTCCTCGGACCCTCCTTTTGTTCTTCGGACCTGTTTTTGTTCCTTGGGCTCTGGTTTCTTTCCTCCGGCTCTGGTTTTGTTCCTCGAGCTGTGGTTTTGCTCCTCTAGCTCTGGCTGTCTTCCTCGGGCTCTGGTTTTCTTCCTCGGGCTCTGGTTTTCTTCCTCGAGGGCTGGTTTTGTTCCCCGGGCTCTGGTGTTGTTCTTCCAGCTCTGCTTTAGCTCCTCGGCCTCTGGTTTGGGTCCATGGGTCTCGTTTTGTTCCTTGGGCCCACCATTTCTTCCTCGGTCTCTGGTTTTGTTCCTCGGGTTCTGGTTTTCTTCCTCGGGCTCTGGTTTAATTTCTCGGGTTCTGGTTTTGTTCCTCGAGCTCTGGTTTAGTTCCATTGGCTCTGGTTTTGTTCCTCAGGCTCTGGTTTTTTTCCTCGGGCTCTGGTTTTGTTCCTCGGACTCTACTATAATTCCACGGGCTCTGGTTTTGTTCCTTGGGGCCTCCTTTTGTTCTTCGCGATCTGGTTTTGTTCCTCGGGATCTGGTTTTGTTCCTCGGGCTCTGGTTTCTTTCCTCGGGAGCTCGTTTTGTTCCTCGAGCTGTGGTTTTGCTCCTCTAGCTCTCGTTGTCTTCCTCGGGCTCTGGTTTTCTTCCTCGGGCTCTGGTTTTCTTCCTCGAGGGCTAGTTTTGTTCCTCGGGCTCTGGTTTTATTCCTCGGGCCCTCCTTTTGTTCTTCGGGATCTGGTTTTGTTCCTCGGGCTCTGGTTTTCTTCCTCGGGCTCTGGTTTCATTCCTCGGGCTCTGGTTTTCTTCCTCGGGCTCTGGTTTTCTTCCTCGAGGCCTGGTTTTGTTCCCCGAGCTCTGGTTTTGTTCTTCCAGCTCTGCTTTAGCTCCTCGGGCTCTGGTTTGGGTCCATGGGTGTCGTTTTGTTCCTCAGGCCCACCATTTCTTCCTCGGTCTCTGGTTTTGTTCCTCGGGCTCTGGTTTTCTTCCTCAGGCTCTGGTATTGTTCCTCGGCCTCTTTTTTTGTTCCTCTGCCCCTGCTTTTTTTTCTCGGCCTCTGGTTTTGTTCCCCGGGCTCTGGTTTAGTTCCACGGGCTCTGGTTTTGTTCCTCAGGCTCTGGTTTTTTTTCTCGGGCTCTGGTGTTGTTCCTCGGACTCTAGTATAATTCCACGGGCTCTGGTTTTGTTCCTTGGGGCCTCCTTTGTTCTTCTCGATCTGGTTTTGTTCCTCGGGATCTGGTTTTGTTCCTCGGGCTCTGGTTTCTTTCCTCGGGAGCTCGTTTTGTTCCTCGAGCTGTGGTTTTGCTCCTCTAGCTCTCGTTGTCTTCCTCGGCCTCTGGTTTTCTTCCTCGGGCTCTGCTATTCTTCCTCGAGGGCTAGTTTTGTTCCTCGGGCTCTGGTTTTTTTCCTCAGGCCCTCCTTTTGTTCTTCGGGATCTGGTTTTGTTCCTCGGGCTCTGGTTTTCTTCCTCGGGCTCTGGTTTCTTTCCTCGGGAGCTCCTTTTGTTCCTCGAGCTGTGGTTTTGCTCCTCTAGCTCTGGTTGTCTTCCTCGGGCTCTGGTTTTCTTCCTCGAGGGCTAGTTTCGTTCCTCGGGGTCTCGTTTTATTCCTCGGACCCTCCTTTTGTTCTTCGGGACCTGCTTTTGTTCCTTGGGCTCTGGTTTCTTTCCTCGGGCTCTGGTTTTGTTCCTCGAGCTGTGGTTTTGCTCCTCTAGCTCTAGTTGTCTTCCTCGGGCTCTGGTTTTCTTCCTCGAGGGCTGGTTTTGTTCCCCGGGCTCTGGTTTTGTTCTTCCAGCTCTGCTTTAGCTCCTCGGGCTCTGGTTTGGGTCCATGGGTCTCGTTTTGTTCCTCGGGCCCACCATTTCTTCCTCGGTCTCTGGTTTTGTTCCTCAGGTTCTGGTTTTCTTCCTCGGGCTCTGGTTTAATTTCCTGGGTTCTGGTTTTGTTCCTCGAGCTCTGGTTTAGTTCCATTGGCTCTGGTTTTGTTCCTCAGGCTCTGGTTTTTTTCCTCGGGCTCTGGTGTTGTTCCTTGGACTCTAGTATAATTCCACGGGCTCTGGTTTTGTTCCTTGGGGCCTCCTTTTGTTCTTCGCGATCTGGTTTTGTTCCTCGGGATCTGGTTTTGTTCCTCGGGCTCTGGTTTCTTTCCTCGGGCTCTGGTTTTGTTCCTCGAGCTGTGATTTTGCTCCTCTAGCTCTGGTTGTCTTCCTCGGGCTCTGTTTTTCTTCCTCGAGGGCTAGTTTTGTTCCTCGGGCTCTGGTTTTATTCCTCAGGCCCTCCTTTTGTTCTTCGGGATCTGGTTTTGTTCCTCGGGCTCTGGTTTTCTTCCTCGGGCTCTGGTTTCTTTCCTCGGGAGCTCCTTTTGTACCTCGAGCTGTGGTTTTGCTCCTCTAGCTCTGGTGTCTTCCTCGGGCTCTGGTTTAATTTCTCGGGTTCTGGTTTTGTTCCTCGAGCTCTGGTTTAGTTCCATTGGCTCTGGTTTTGTTCCTCAGGCTCTGGTTTTTTTCCTCGGGCTCTGGTTTTGTTCCTCGGACTCTAGTATAATTCCACGGGCTCTGGTTTTGTTCCTTGGGGCCTCCTTTTGTTCTTCGCGATCTGGTTTTGTTCCTCGGGATCTGGTTTTGTTCCTCGGGCTCTGGTTTCTTTCCTCAGGAGCTCGTTTTGTTCCTCGAGCTGTGGTTTTGCTCCTCTAGCTCTCGTTGTCTTCCTCGGCCTCTGGTTTTCTTCCTCGGGCTCTGCTTTTCTTCCTCGAGGGCTAGTTTTGTTCCTCGGGCTCTGGTTTTATTCCTCGGGCCCTCCTTTTGTTCTTCAGGATCTGGTTTTGTTCCTTGGGATCTGCTTTTGTTCCTCGGGCTCTGGTTTCTTTCCTCAGGCTCTGGTTTTGTTCCTCGAGCTGTGGTTTTGCTCCTCTAGCTCTGGCTGTCTTCCTCGGGCTCTGGTTTTCTTCCTCGGGCTCTGGTTTTCTTCCTCGAGGCCTGGTTTTGTTCCCCGAGCTCTGGTTTTGTTCTTCCAGCTCTGCTTTAGCTCCTCGGGCTCTGGTTTGGGTCCATGGGTGTCGTTTTGTTCCTCAGGCCCACCATTGCTTCCTCGGTCTCTGGTTTTGTTCCTCGGGCTCTGGTTTTCTTCCTCAGGCTCTGGTATTGTTCCTCGGCCTCTTTTTTTGTTCCTCTGCCCCTGCTTTTTTTTCTCGGCCTCTGGTTTTGTTCCCCGGGCTCTGGTTTAGTTCCACGGGCTCTGGTTTTGTTCCTCAGGCTCTGGTTTTTTTCCTCGGGTTCTGGTGTTGTTCCTCGGACTCTAGTATAATTCCACGGGCTCTGGTTTTGTTCCTTGGGGCCTCCTTTGTTCTTCGCGATCTGGTTTTGTTCCTCGGGATCTGGTTTTGTTCCTCGGGCTCTGGTTTCTTTCCTCGGGAGCTCGTTTTGTTCCTCGAGCTGTGGTTTTGCTCCTCTAGCTCTCGTTGTCTTCCTCGGCCTCTGGTTTTCTTCCTCGGGCTCTGCTTTTCTTCCTCGAGGGCTAGTTTTGTTCCTCGGGCTCTGGTTTTTTTCCTCAGGCCCTCCTTTTGTTCTTCGGGATCTGGTTTTGTTCCTCGGGCTCTGGTTTTCTTCCTCGGGCTGTGGTTTCTTTCCTCGGGAGCTCCTTTTGTTCCTCGAGCTGTGGTTTTGCTCCTCTAGCTCTGGTTGTCTTCCTCGGGCTCTGGTTTTCTTCCTCGAGGGCTAGTTTCGTTCCTCGGGGTCTCGTTTTATTCCTCGGACACTCCTTTTGTTCTTCGGGACCTGCTTTTGTTCCTTGGGCTCTGGTTTCTTTCCTCGGGCTCTGGTTTTGTTCCTCGAGCTGTGGTTTTGCTCCTCTAGCTCTGGTTGTCTTCCTCGGGCTCTGGTTTTCTTCCTCGAGGGCTGGTTTTGTTCCCCGGGCTCTGGTTTTGTTCTTCCAGCTCTGCTTTAGCTCCTCGGGCTCTGGTTTGGGTCCATGGGTCTCGTTTTGTTCCTCGGGCCCACCATTTCTTCCTCGGTCTCTGGTTTTGTTCCTCAGGTTCTGGTTTTCTTCCTCGGGCTCTGGTTTAATTTCTCGGGTTCTGGTTTTGTTCCTCGAGCTCTGGTTTAGTTCCATTGGCTCTGGTTTTGTTCCTCAGGCTCTGGTTTTTTTCCTCGGGCTCTGGTGTTGTTCCTTGGACTCTAGTATAATTCCACGGGCTCTGGTTTTGTTCCTTGGGGCCTCCTTTTGTTCTTCGCGATCTGGTTTTGTTCCTCGGGATCTGGTTTTGTTCCTCGGGCTCTGGTTTCTTTCCTCGGGCTCTGGTTTTGTTCCTCGAGCTGTGATTTTGCTCCTCTAGCTCTGGTTGTCTTCCTCGGGCTCTGTTTTTCTTCCTCGAGGGCTAGTTTTGTTCCTCGGGCTCTGGTTTTATTCCTCAGGCCCTCCTTTTGTTCTTCGGGATCTGGTTTTGTTCCTCGGGCTCTGGTTTTCTTCCTCGGGCTCTGGTTTCTTTCCTCGGGAGCTCCTTTTGTTCCTCGAGCTGTGGTTTTGCTCCTCTAGCTCTGGTGTCTTCCTCGGGCTCTGGTTTAATTTCTCGGGTTCTGGTTTTGTTCCTGGAGCTCTGGTTTTGTTCCTCGGACTCTAGTATAATTCCACGGGCTCTGGTTTTGTTCCTTGGGGCCTCCTTTTGTTCTTCGCGATCTGGTTTTGTTCCTCGGGATCTGGTTTTCTTCCTCGGGCTCTGGTTTCTTTCCTCGGGCTATGGTTTTGTTCCTCGAGCTGTGGTTTTGCTCCTCTAGCTCTCGTTGTCTTCCTCGGGCTCTGGTATTCTTCCTCCAGGGCTAGTTTTGTTCCTCGGGGTCTCGTTTTATTCCTCGGACCCTCCTTTTGTTCTTCGGACCTGTTTTTGTTCCTTGGGCTCTGGTTTCTTTCCTCCGGCTCTGGTTTTGTTCCTCGAGCTGTGGTTTTGCTCCTCTAGCTCTGGCTGTCTTCCTCGGGCTCTGGTTTTCTTCCTCGGGCTCTGGTTTTCTTCCTCGAGGGCTGGTTTTGTTCCCCGGGCTCTGGTGTTGTTCTTCCAGCTCTGCTTTAGCTCCTCGGGCTCTGGTTTGGGTCCATGGGTCTCGTTTTGTTCCTCGGGCCCACCATTTCTTCCTCGGTCTCTGGTTTTGTTCCTCGGGTTCTGGTTTTCTTCCTCGGGCTCTGGTTTAATTTCTCGGGTTCTGGTTTTGTTCCTCGAGCTCTGGTTTAGTTCCATTGGCTCTGGTTTTGTTCCTCAGGCTCTGGTTTTTTTCCTCGGGCTCTGGTTTTGTTCCTCGGACTCTACTATAATTCCACGGGCTCTGGTTTTGTTCCTTGGGGCCTCCTTTTGTTCTTCGCGATCTGGTTTTGTTCCTCGGGATCTGGTTTTGTTCCTCGGGCTCTGGTTTCTTTCCTCGGGAGCTCGTTTTGTTCCTCGAGCTGTGGTTTTGCTCCTCTAGCTCTCGTTGTCTTCCTCGGGCTCTGGTTTTCTTCCTCGGGCTCTGCTTTTCTTCCTCGAGGGCTAGTTTTGTTCCTCGGGCTCTGGTTTTATTCCTCGGGCCCTCCTTTTGTTCTTCAGGATCTGGTTTTGTTCCTTGGGATCTGGTTTTGTTCCTCGGGCTCTGGTTTCTTTCCTCAGGCTCTGGTTTTGTTCCTCGAGCTGTGGTTTTGCTCCTCTAGCTCTGGCTGTCTTCCTCGGGCTCTGGTTTTCTTCCTCGGGCTCTGGTTTTCTTCCTCGAGGCCTGGTTTTGTTCCCCGAGCTCTGGTTTTTTTCTTCCAGCTCTGCTTTAGCTCCTCGGGCTCTGGTTTGGGTCCATGGGTGTCGTTTTGTTCCTCAGGCCCACCATTTCTTCCTCGGTCTCTGGTTTTGTTCCTCGGGTTCTGGTTTTCTTCCTCAGGCTCTGGTATTGTTCCTCGGCCTCTTTTTTTGTTCCTCTGCCCCTGCTTTTTTTTCTCGGCCTCTGGTTTTGTTCCCCGGGCTCTGGTTTAGTTCCACGGGCTCTGGTTTTGTTCCTCAGGCTCTGGTTTTTTTCCTCGGGCTCTGGTGTTGTTCCTCGGACTCTAGTATAATTCCACGGGCTCTGGTTTTGTTCCTTGGGGCCTCCTTTGTTCTTCGCGATCTGGTTTTGTTCCTCGGGATCTGGTTTTGTTCCTCGGGCTCTGGTTTCTTTCCTCGGGAGCTCGTTTTGTTCCTCGAGCTGTGGTTTTGCTCCTCTAGCTCTCGTTGTCTTCCTCGGCCTCTGGTTTTCTTCCTCGGGCTCTGCTTTTCTTCCTCGAGGGCTAGTTTTGTTCCTCGGGCTCTGGTTTTATTCCTCGGGCCCTCCTTTTGTTCTTCGGGATCTGGTTTTGTTCCTCGGGCTCTGGTTTTCTTCCTCGGGCTCTGGTTTCTTTCCTCGGGAGCTCCTTTTGTTCCTCGAGCTGTGGTTTTGCTCCTCTAGCTCTCGTTGTCTTCCTCGGGCTCTGGTTTTCTTCCTCGAGGGCTAGTTTCGTTCCTCGGGGTCTCGTTTTATTCCTCGGACCCTCCTTTTGTTCTTCGGGACCTGCTTTTGTTCCTTGGGCTCTGGTTTCTTTCCTCGGGCTCTGGTTTTGTTCCTCGAGCTGTGGTTTTGCTCCTCTAGCTCTGGTTGTCTTCCTCGGGCTCTGGTTTTCTTCCTCGAGGGCTGGTTTTGTTCCCCGGGCTCTGGTTTTGTTCTTCCAGCTCTGCTTTAGCTCCTCGGGCTCTGGTTTGGGTCCATGGGTCTCGTTTTGTTCCTCGGGCCCACCATTTCTTCCTCGGTCTCTGGTTTTGTTCCTCAGGTTCTGGTTTTCTTCCTCGGGCTCTGGTTTAATTTCTCGGGTTCTGGTTTTGTTCCTCGAGCTCTGGTTTAGTTCCATTGGCTCTGGTTTTGTTCCTCAGGCTCTGGTTTTTTTCCTCGGGCTCTGGTGTTGTTCCTTGGACTCTAGTATAATTCCACGGGCTCTGGTTTTGTTCCTTGGGGCCTCCTTTTGTTCTTCGCGATCTGGTTTTGTTCCTCGGGATCTGGTTTTGTTCCTCGGGCTCTGGTTTCTTTCCTCGGGCTCTGGTTTTGTTCCTCGAGCTGTGATTTTGCTCCTCTAGCTCTGGTTGTCTTCCTCGGGCTCTGTTTTTCTTCCTCGAGGGCTAGTTTTGTTCCTCGGGCTCTGGTTTTTTTCCTCAGGCCCTCCTTTTGTTCTTCGGGATCTGGTTTTGTTCCTCGGGCTCTGGTTTTCTTCCTCGGGCTCTGGTTTCTTTCCTCGGGAGCTCCTTTTGTTCCTCGAGCTGTGGTTTTGCTCCTCTAGCTCTGGTGTCTTCCTCGGGCTTTGGTTTAATTTCTCGGGTTCTGGTTTTGTTCCTCGAGCTCTGGTTTAGTTCCATTGGCTCTGGTTTTGTTCCTCAGGCTCTGTTTTTTTTCCTCGGGCTCTGGTTTTGTTCCTCAGACTCTAGTATAATTCCACAGGCTCTGGTTTTGTTCCTCGGGGCCTCCTTTTGTTCTTCGCGATCTGGTTTTGTTCTTCGGGATCTGGTTTTATTCCTCGGGCTCTGGTTTCCTTATTTGGGCGCTGGTTTTGTTCCTCGAGCTGTGGTTTTGCTCCTCTAGCTCTGGTTATCTTCCTCGGGCTCTGGTATTCTTCCTCGAGGGCTAGTTTTGTTCCTCGGGGTCTCGTTTTGTTCCTCGGACCCTCCTTTTCTTCTACGGGACCTGTTTTTGTTCCTCGGGCTCTGGTTTCTTTCCTCGGGCTCTGGTTTTGTTCCTCGAGCTGTGGTTTTGCTCCTCTAGCTCTGGTTGTCTTCCTCGGGCTCTGGTTTTCTTCCTCGAGGGCTGGTTTTGTTCCCCGGGCTCTGGTTTTGTTCTTCCAGCTCTGCTTTAGCTCCTCGGGCTCTGGTTTGGTTCCACGTGTCTCGTTTTGTTCCTCAGGCCCACCATTTTTTCCTCGGTCTCTGGTTTTGTTCCTCGGGTTCTGGTGTTCTTCCTCGGGCTCTGGTTTAATTTCTCGGGTTCTGGTTTTGTTCCTCGAGTTCTGGTTTAGTTCCATTGGCTCTGGTTTTGTTCCTCAGGCTCTGGTTTTTTTCCTCGGGCTCTGGTTTTGTTCCTCGGACTCTAGTATAATTCCACGGGCTCTGGTTTTGTTCCTTGGGGCCTCCTTTTGTTCTTCGCGATCTGATTTTGTTCCTTGGGCTCTGGTTTCTTTCCTTGGGCTCTGGTTTTGTTCCTCGAGCTGTGGTTTTGCTCCTCTAGCTCTGGTTGTCTTCCTCGGGCTCTGGTTTTCTTCCTCGGGCTCTGGTTTTCTTCCTCGAGGGCTGGTTTTGTTCCCCGGGCTCTGGTTTTGTTCTTCCAGCTCTGCTTTAGCTCGTCGGGCTCTGGTTTGGGTCCACGGGTCTCGTTTTGTTCCTCGGGCCCACCATTTCTTCCTCGGTCTCTGGTTTTGTTCCTCGGGCTCTGGTTTTCTTCCTCGGGCTCTGGTATTGTTCCTCGGCCTCTTTTTTTGTTCCTCTGCCCCTGCTTTTTTTTCTCGGCCTCTGGTTTTGTTCCCCGGGCTCTGGTTTAATTCCACGGGCTCTGCTTTTGTTCCTCAGGCTCTGGTTTTTTTCCTCGGGCTCTGGTTTCTTTCCTCGGGAGCTCCTTTTGTTCCTCGAGCTGTGGTTTTGCTCCTCTAGCTCTGGTGTCTTCCTCGGGCTCTGGTTTTCTTCCTCGAGGGCTAGTTTTGTTCCTCGGGGTCTCGTTTTATTCCTCGGACCCTCCTTTTGTTCTTCGGGACCTGCTTTTGTTCCTTGGGCTCTGGTTTCTTTCCTCGGGCTCTGGTTTTGTTCCTCGAGCTGTGGTTTTGCTCCTCTAGCTCTGGTTGTCTTCCTCGGGCTCTGGTTTTCTTCCTCGAGGGCTGGTTTTGTTCCCCGGGCTCTGGTTTTGTTCTTCCAGCTCTGCTTTAGCTCCTCGGGCTCTGGTTTGGGTCCACGTGTCTCGTTTTGTTCCTCAGGCCCACCATTTTTTCCTCGGTCTCTGGTTTTGTTCTTCGGCTTCTGGTGTTCTTCCTCGGGCTCTGGTTTAATTTCTCGGGTTCTGGTTTTGTTCCTCGAGCTCTGGTTTAGTTCCATTGGCTCTGGTTTTGTTCCTCAGGCTCTGGTTTGTTTCCTTGGGCTCTGGTTTTGTTCCTCGGACTCTAGTATAATTCCACGGCTCTGGTTTTGTTCCTTGGGGCCTCCTTTTGTTCTTCGCGATCTGGTTTTGTTCCTCGGGATCTGGTTTTGTTCCTCGGGCTCTGGTTTCTTTCCTCGGGAGCTCGTTTTGTTCCTCGAGCTGTGGTTTTGCTCCTCTAGCTCTCGTTGTCTTCCTCGGGCTCTGCTTTTCTTCCTCGAGGGCTAGTTTTGTTCCTCGGGGTCTGGTTTTATTCCTCGGGCCCTCCTTTTGTTCTTCGGGATCTGGTTTTGTTCCTCGGGCTCTGGTTTTCTTCCTCGGGCTCTGGTTTTTTTCCTCGGGCTCTGGTTTTGTTCCTCGAGCTGTGGTTTTGCTCCTCTAGCTCTGGCTGTCTTCCTCGGGCTCTGGTTTTCTTCCTCGGGCTGTGGTTTTCTTCCTCGAGGCCTGGTTTTGTTCCCCGAGCTCTGGTTTTGTTCTTCCAGCTCTGCTTTAGCTCCTCGGGCTCTGGTTTGGGTCCATGGGTGTCGTTTTGTTCCTCAGGCCCACCATTTCTTCCTCGGTCTCTGGTTTTGTTCCTCGGGCTCTGGTTTTCTTCCTCAGGCTCTGGTATTGTTCCTCGGCCTCTTTTTTTGTTCCTCTGCCCCTGCTTTTTTTTCTCGGCCTCTGGTTTTGTTCCCCGGGCTCTGGTTTAGTTCCACGGGCTCTGGTTTTGTTCCTCAGGCTCTGGTTTTTTTCCTCGGGCTCTGGTGTTGTTCCTCGGACTCTAGTATAATTCCACGGGCTCTGGTTTTGTTCCTTGGGGCCTCCTTTTGTTCTTCGCGATCTGGTTTTGTTCCTCGGGATCTGGTTTTGTTCCTCGGGCTCTGGTTTCTTTCCTCGGGAGCTCGTTTTGTTCCTCGAGCTGTGGTTTTGCTCCTCTAGCTCTCGTTGTCTTCCTCGGGCTCTGGTTTTCTTCCTCGGGCTCTGCTTTTTTTCCTCGAGGGCTAGTTTTGTTCCTCGGGGTCTGGTTTTATTCCTCGGGCCCTCCTTTTGTTCTTCGGGATCTGGTTTTGTTCCTCGGGCTCTGGTTTTCTTCCTCGGGCTCTGGTTTCTTTCCTCGGGAGCTCCTTTTGTTCCTCGAGCTGTGGTTTTGCTCCTCTAGCTCTGGTTGTCTTCCTCGGGCTCTAGTTTCTTTCCTCGGGAGCTCCTTTTGTTCCTCGAGCTGTGGTTTTGCTCCTCTAGCTCTGGTTGTCTTCCTCGGGCTCTGGTTTTCTTCCTCGAGGGCTAGTTTTGTTCCTCGGGGTCTCGTTTTATTCCTCGGACCCTCCTTTTGTTCTTCGGGACCTGTTTTTGTTCCTCAGGCTCTGGTTTTCTTCCTCAGGCTCTGGTTTTTTTACTCGGGCTCTGGTTTTGTTCCTCGGACTCTAGTATAATTCCACGGGCTCTGGTTTTGTTCCTTGGGGCCTCCTTTTGTTCTTCGCGATCTGGTTTTGTTCCTCGGGATCTGGTTTTGTTCCTCGGGCTCTGGTTTCTTTCCTCGGGCTCTGGTTTTGTTCCTCGAGCTGTGATTTTGCTCCTCTAGCTCTGGTTGTCTTCCTCGGGCTCTGTTTTTCTTCCTCGAGGGCTAGTTTTGTTCCTCGGGCTCTGGTTTTATTCCTCAGGCCCTCCTTTTGTTCTTCGGGATCTGGTTTTGTTCCTCGGCTTCTGGTGTTCTTCCTCGGGCTCTGGTTTCTTTCCTCGGGAGTTCCTTTTGTTCCTCGAGCTGTGGTTTTGCTCCTCTAGCTCTCGTTGTCTTCCTCGGGCTCTGGTTTTCTTCCTCGAGGGCTAGTTTCGTTCCTCGGGGTCTCGTTTTATTCCTCGGACCCTCCTTTTGTTCTTCGGGACCTGCTTTTGTTCCTTGGGCTCTGGTTTCTTTCCTCGGGCTCTGGTTTTGTTCCTCGAGCTGTGATTTTGCTCCTCTAGCTCTGGTTGTCTTCCTCGGGCTCTGTTTTTATTCCTCGAGGGCTAGTTTTGTTCCTCGGGCTCTGGTTTTTTTCCTCAGGCCCTCCTTTTGTTCTTCGGGATCTGGTTTTGTTCCTCGGGCTCTGGTTTTCTTCCTCGGGCTCTGGTTTCTTTCCTCGGGAGCTCCTTTTGTTCCTCGAGCTGTGGTTTTGCTCCTCTAGCTCTGGTGTCTTCCTCGGGCTCTGGTTTAATTTCTCGGGTTCTGGTTTTGTTCCTCGAGCTCTGGTTTTGTTCCTCGGACTCTAGTATAATTCCACGGGCTCTGGTTTTGTTCCTTGGGGCCTCCTTTTGTTCTTCGCGATCTGGTTTTGTTCCTCGGGATCTGGTTTTCTTCCTCGGGCTCTGGTTTCTTTCCTCGGGCTATGGTTTTGTTCCTCGAGCTGTGGTTTTGCTCCTCTAGCTCTCGTTGTCTTCCTCGGGCTCTGGTATTCTTCCTCCAAGGCTAGTTTTGTTCCTTGGGGTCTCGTTTTATTCCTCGGACCCTCCTTTTGTTCTTCGGACCTGTTTTTGTTCCTTGGGCTCTGGTTTCTTTCCTCCGGCTCTGGTTTTGTTCCTCGAGCTGTGGTTTTGCTCCTCTAGCTCTGGCTGTCTTCCTCGGGCTCTGGTTTTCTTCCTCGGGCTCTGGTTTTCTTCCTCGAGGGCTGGTTTTGTTCCCCGGGCTCTGGTGTTGTTCTTCCAGCTCTGCTTTAGCTCCTCGGCCTCTGGTTTGGGTCCATGGGTCTCGTTTTGTTCCTCGGGCCCACCATTTCTTCCTCGGTCTCTGGTTTTGTTCCTCGGGTTCTGGTTTTCTTCCTCGGGCTCTGGTTTAATTTCTCGGGTTCTGGTTTTGTTCCTCGAGCTCTGGTTTAGTTCCATTGGCTCTGGTTTTGTTCCTCAGGCTCTGGTTTTTTTCCTCGGGCTCTGGTTTTGTTCCTCGGACTCTAGTATAATTCCACGGGCTCTGGTTTTGTTCCTTGGGGCCTCCTTTTGTTCTTCGCGATCTGGTTTTGTTCCTCGGGATCTGGTTTTGTTCCTCGGGCTCTGGTTTCTTTCCTCGGGAGCTCGTTTTGTTCCTCGAGCTGTGGTTTTGCTCCTCTAGCTCTCGTTGTCTTCCTCGGGCTCTGGTTTTCTTCCTCGGGCTCTGCTTTTCTTCCTCGAGGGCTAGTTTTGTTCCTCGGGCTCTGGTTTTTTTCCTCGGGCCCTCCTTTTGTTCTTCAGGATCTGGTTTTGTTCCTTGGGATCTGGTTTTGTTCCTCGGGCTCTGGTTTCTTTCCTCAGGCTCTGGTTTTGTTCCTCGAGCTGTGGTTTTGCTCCTCTAGCTCTGGCTGTCTTCCTCGGGCTCTGGTTTTCTTCCTCGGGCTCTGGTTTTCTTCCTCGAGGCCTGGTTTTGTTCCCCGAGCTCTGGTTTTTTTCTTCCAGCTCTGCTTTAGCTCCTCGGGCTCTGGTTTTCTTCCTCGAGGGCTAGTTTCGTTCCTCGGGGTCTCGTTTTATTCCTCGGACCCTCCTTTTGTTCTTCGGGACCTGCTTTTGTTCCTTGGGCTCTGGTTTCTTTCCTCGGGCTCTGGTTTTGTTCCTCGAGCTGTGGTTTTGCTCCTCTAGCTCTGGTTGTCTTCCTCGGGCTCTGGTTTTCTTCCTCGAGGGCTGGTTTTGTTCCCCGGGCTCTGGTTTTGTTCTTCCAGCTCTGCTTTAGCTCCTCGGGCTCTGGTTTGGGTCCATGGGTCTCGTTTTGTTCCTCGGGCCCACCATTTCTTCCTCGGTCTCTGGTTTTGTTCCTCAGGTTCTGGTTTTCTTCCTCGGGCTCTGGTTTAATTTCTCGGGTTCTGGTTTTGTTCCTCGAGCTCTGGTTTAGTTCCATTGGCTCTGGTTTTGTTCCTCAGGCTCTGGTTTTTTTCCTCGGGCTCTGGTGTTGTTCCTTGGACTCTAGTATAATTCCACGGGCTCTGGTTTTGTTCCTTGGGGCCTCCTTTTGTTCTTCGCGATCTGGTTTTGTTCTTCGGGACCTGCTTTTGTTCCTTGGGCTCTGGTTTCTTTCCTCGGGCTCTGGTTTTGTTCCTCGAGCTGTGATTTTGCTCCTCTAGCTCTGGTTGTCTTCCTCGGGCTCTGTTTTTATTCCTCGAGGGCTAGTTTTGTTCCTCGGGCTCTGGTTTTTTTCCTCAGGCCCTCCTTTTGTTCTTCGGGATCTGGTTTTGTTCCTCGGGCTCTGGTTTTCTTCCTCGGGCTCTGGTTTCTTTCCTCGGGAGCTCCTTTTGTTCCTCGAGCTGTGGTTTTGCTCCTCTAGCTCTGGTGTCTTCCTCGGGCTCTGGTTTAATTTCTCGGGTTCTGGTTTTGTTCCTCGAGCTCTGGTTTTGTTCCTCGGACTCTAGTATAATTCCACGGGCTCTGGTTTTGTTCCTTGGGGCCTCCTTTTGTTCTTCGCGATCTGGTTTTGTTCCTCGGGATCTGGTTTTCTTCCTCGGGCTCTGGTTTCTTTCCTCGGGCTATGGTTTTGTTCCTCGAGCTGTGGTTTTGCTCCTCTAGCTCTCGTTGTCTTCCTCGGGCTCTGGTATTCTTCCTCCAAGGCTAGTTTTGTTCCTTGGGGTCTCGTTTTATTCCTCGGACCCTCCTTTTGTTCTTCGGACCTGTTTTTGTTCCTTGGGCTCTGGTTTCTTTCCTCCGGCTCTGGTTTTGTTCCTCGAGCTGTGGTTTTGCTCCTCTAGCTCTGGCTGTCTTCCTCGGGCTCTGGTTTTCTTCCTCGGGCTCTGGTTTTCTTCCTCGAGGGCTGGTTTTGTTCCCCGGGCTCTGGTGTTGTTCTTCCAGCTCTGCTTTAGCTCCTCGGCCTCTGGTTTGGGTCCATGGGTCTCGTTTTGTTCCTCGGGCCCACCATTTCTTCCTCGGTCTCTGGTTTTGTTCCTCGGGTTCTGGTTTTCTTCCTCGGGCTCTGGTTTAATTTCTCGGGTTCTGGTTTTGTTCCTCGAGCTCTGGTTTAGTTCCATTGGCTCTGGTTTTGTTCCTCAGGCTCTGGTTTTTTTCCTCGGGCTCTGGTTTTGTTCCTCGGACTCTAGTATAATTCCACGGGCTCTGGTTTTGTTCCTTGGGGCCTCCTTTTGTTCTTCGCGATCTGGTTTTGTTCCTCGGGATCTGGTTTTGTTCCTCGGGCTCTGGTTTCTTTCCTCGGGAGCTCGTTTTGTTCCTCGAGCTGTGGTTTTGCTCCTCTAGCTCTCGTTGTCTTCCTCGGGCTCTGGTTTTCTTCCTCGGGCTCTGCTTTTCTTCCTCGAGGGCTAGTTTTGTTCCTCGGGCTCTGGTTTTTTTCCTCGGGCCCTCCTTTTGTTCTTCAGGATCTGGTTTTGTTCCTTGGGATCTGGTTTTGTTCCTCGGGCTCTGGTTTCTTTCCTCAGGCTCTGGTTTTGTTCCTCGAGCTGTGGTTTTGCTCCTCTAGCTCTGGCTGTCTTCCTCGGGCTCTGGTTTTCTTCCTCGGGCTCTGGTTTTCTTCCTCGAGGCCTGGTTTTGTTCCCCGAGCTCTGGTTTTTTTCTTCCAGCTCTGCTTTAGCTCCTCGGGCTCTGGTTTTCTTCCTCGAGGGCTAGTTTCGTTCCTCGGGGTCTCGTTTTATTCCTCGGACCCTCCTTTTGTTCTTCGGGACCTGCTTTTGTTCCTTGGGCTCTGGTTTCTTTCCTCGGGCTCTGGTTTTGTTCCTCGAGCTGTGGTTTTGCTCCTCTAGCTCTGGTTGTCTTCCTCGGGCTCTGGTTTTCTTCCTCGAGGGCTGGTTTTGTTCCCCGGGCTCTGGTTTTGTTCTTCCAGCTCTGCTTTAGCTCCTCGGGCTCTGGTTTGGGTCCATGGGTCTCGTTTTGTTCCTCGGGCCCACCATTTCTTCCTCGGTCTCTGGTTTTGTTCCTCAGGTTCTGGTTTTCTTCCTCGGGCTCTGGTTTAATTTCTCGGGTTCTGGTTTTGTTCCTCGAGCTCTGGTTTAGTTCCATTGGCTCTGGTTTTGTTCCTCAGGCTCTGGTTTTTTTCCTCGGGCTCTGGTGTTGTTCCTTGGACTCTAGTATAATTCCACGGGCTCTGGTTTTGTTCCTTGGGGCCTCCTTTTGTTCTTCGCGATCTGGTTTTGTTCCTCGGGATCTGGTTTTGTTCCTCGGGCTCTGGTTTCTTTCCTCGGGCTCTGGTTTTGTTCCTCGAGCTGTGATTTTGCTCCTCTAGCTCTGGTTGTCTTCCTCGGGCTCTGTTTTTCTTCCTCGAGGGCTAGTTTTGTTCCTCGGGCTCTGGTTTTTTTCCTCAGGCCCTCCTTTTGTTCTTCGGGATCTGGTTTTGTTCCTCGGGCTCTGGTTTTCTTCCTCGGGCTCTGGTTTCTTTCCTCGGGAGCTCCTTTTGTTCCTCGAGCTGTGGTTTTGCTCCTCTAGCTCTGGTGTCTTCCTCGGGCTTTGGTTTAATTTCTCGGGTTCTGGTTTTGTTCCTCGAGCTCTGGTTTAGTTCCATTGGCTCTGGTTTTGTTCCTCAGGCTCTGTTTTTTTTCCTCGGGCTCTGGTTTTGTTCCTCAGACTCTAGTATAATTCCACAGGCTCTGGTTTTGTTCCTCGGGGCCTCCTTTTGTTCTTCGCGATCTGGTTTTGTTCTTCGGGATCTGGTTTTATTCCTCGGGCTCTGGTTTCCTTATTTGGGCGCTGGTTTTGTTCCTCGAGCTGTGGTTTTGCTCCTCTAGCTCTGGTTATCTTCCTCGGGCTCTGGTATTCTTCCTCGAGGGCTAGTTTTGTTCCTCGGGGTCTCGTTTTGTTCCTCGGACCCTCCTTTTCTTCTACGGGACCTGTTTTTGTTCCTCGGGCTCTGGTTTCTTTCCTCGGGCTCTGGTTTTGTTCCTCGAGCTGTGGTTTTGCTCCTCTAGCTCTGGTTGTCTTCCTCGGGCTCTGGTTTTCTTCCTCGAGGGCTGGTTTTGTTCCCCGGGCTCTGGTTTTGTTCTTCCAGCTCTGCTTTAGCTCCTCGGGCTCTGGTTTGGTTCCACGTGTCTCGTTTTGTTCCTCAGGCCCACCATTTTTTCCTCGGTCTCTGGTTTTGTTCCTCGGGTTCTGGTGTTCTTCCTCGGGCTCTGGTTTAATTTCTCGGGTTCTGGTTTTGTTCCTCGAGTTCTGGTTTAGTTCCATTGGCTCTGGTTTTGTTCCTCAGGCTCTGGTTTTTTTCCTCGGGCTCTGGTTTTGTTCCTCGGACTCTAGTATAATTCCACGGGCTCTGGTTTTGTTCCTTGGGGCCTCCTTTTGTTCTTCGCGATCTGATTTTGTTCCTTGGGCTCTGGTTTCTTTCCTTGGGCTCTGGTTTTGTTCCTCGAGCTGTGGTTTTGCTCCTCTAGCTCTGGTTGTCTTCCTCGGGCTCTGGTTTTCTTCCTCGGGCTCTGGTTTTCTTCCTCGAGGGCTGGTTTTGTTCCCCGGGCTCTGGTTTTGTTCTTCCAGCTCTGCTTTAGCTCGTCGGGCTCTGGTTTGGGTCCACGGGTCTCGTTTTGTTCCTCGGGCCCACCATTTCTTCCTCGGTCTCTGGTTTTGTTCCTCGGGCTCTGGTTTTCTTCCTCGGGCTCTGGTATTGTTCCTCGGCCTCTTTTTTTGTTCCTCTGCCCCTGCTTTTTTTTCTCGGCCTCTGGTTTTGTTCCCCGGGCTCTGGTTTAATTCCACGGGCTCTGCTTTTGTTCCTCAGGCTCTGGTTTTTTTCCTCGGGCTCTGGTTTCTTTCCTCGGGAGCTCCTTTTGTTCCTCGAGCTGTGGTTTTGCTCCTCTAGCTCTGGTGTCTTCCTCGGGCTCTGGTTTTCTTCCTCGAGGGCTAGTTTTGTTCCTCGGGGTCTCGTTTTATTCCTCGGACCCTCCTTTTGTTCTTCGGGACCTGCTTTTGTTCCTTGGGCTCTGGTTTCTTTCCTCGGGCTCTGGTTTTGTTCCTCGAGCTGTGGTTTTGCTCCTCTAGCTCTGGTTGTCTTCCTCGGGCTCTGGTTTTCTTCCTCGAGGGCTGGTTTTGTTCCCCGGGCTCTGGTTTTGTTCTTCCAGCTCTGCTTTAGCTCCTCGGGCTCTGGTTTGGGTCCACGTGTCTCGTTTTGTTCCTCAGGCCCACCATTTTTTCCTCGGTCTCTGGTTTTGTTCTTCGGCTTCTGGTGTTCTTCCTCGGGCTCTGGTTTAATTTCTCGGGTTCTGGTTTTGTTCCTCGAGCTCTGGTTTAGTTCCATTGGCTCTGGTTTTGTTCCTCAGGCTCTGGTTTGTTTCCTTGGGCTCTGGTTTTGTTCCTCGGACTCTAGTATAATTCCACGGCTCTGGTTTTGTTCCTTGGGGCCTCCTTTTGTTCTTCGCGATCTGGTTTTGTTCCTCGGGATCTGGTTTTGTTCCTCGGGCTCTGGTTTCTTTCCTCGGGAGCTCGTTTTGTTCCTCGAGCTGTGGTTTTGCTCCTCTAGCTCTCGTTGTCTTCCTCGGGCTCTGCTTTTCTTCCTCGAGGGCTAGTTTTGTTCCTCGGGGTCTGGTTTTATTCCTCGGGCCCTCCTTTTGTTCTTCGGGATCTGGTTTTGTTCCTCGGGCTCTGGTTTTCTTCCTCGGGCTCTGGTTTTTTTCCTCGGGCTCTGGTTTTGTTCCTCGAGCTGTGGTTTTGCTCCTCTAGCTCTGGCTGTCTTCCTCGGGCTCTGGTTTTCTTCCTCGGGCTGTGGTTTTCTTCCTCGAGGCCTGGTTTTGTTCCCCGAGCTCTGGTTTTGTTCTTCCAGCTCTGCTTTAGCTCCTCGGGCTCTGGTTTGGGTCCATGGGTGTCGTTTTGTTCCTCAGGCCCACCATTTCTTCCTCGGTCTCTGGTTTTGTTCCTCGGGCTCTGGTTTTCTTCCTCAGGCTCTGGTATTGTTCCTCGGCCTCTTTTTTTGTTCCTCTGCCCCTGCTTTTTTTTCTCGGCCTCTGGTTTTGTTCCCCGGGCTCTGGTTTAGTTCCACGGGCTCTGGTTTTGTTCCTCAGGCTCTGGTTTTTTTCCTCGGGCTCTGGTGTTGTTCCTCGGACTCTAGTATAATTCCACGGGCTCTGGTTTTGTTCCTTGGGGCCTCCTTTTGTTCTTCGCGATCTGGTTTTGTTCCTCGGGATCTGGTTTTGTTCCTCGGGCTCTGGTTTCTTTCCTCGGGAGCTCGTTTTGTTCCTCGAGCTGTGGTTTTGCTCCTCTAGCTCTCGTTGTCTTCCTCGGGCTCTGGTTTTCTTCCTCGGGCTCTGCTTTTTTTCCTCGAGGGCTAGTTTTGTTCCTCGGGGTCTGGTTTTATTCCTCGGGCCCTCCTTTTGTTCTTCGGGATCTGGTTTTGTTCCTCGGGCTCTGGTTTTCTTCCTCGGGCTCTGGTTTCTTTCCTCGGGAGCTCCTTTTGTTCCTCGAGCTGTGGTTTTGCTCCTCTAGCTCTGGTTGTCTTCCTCGGGCTCTAGTTTCTTTCCTCGGGAGCTCCTTTTGTTCCTCGAGCTGTGGTTTTGCTCCTCTAGCTCTGGTTGTCTTCCTCGGGCTCTGGTTTTCTTCCTCGAGGGCTAGTTTTGTTCCTCGGGGTCTCGTTTTATTCCTCGGACCCTCCTTTTGTTCTTCGGGACCTGTTTTTGTTCCTCAGGCTCTGGTTTTCTTCCTCAGGCTCTGGTTTTTTTACTCGGGCTCTGGTTTTGTTCCTCGGACTCTAGTATAATTCCACGGGCTCTGGTTTTGTTCCTTGGGGCCTCCTTTTGTTCTTCGCGATCTGGTTTTGTTCCTCGGGATCTGGTTTTGTTCCTCGGGCTCTGGTTTCTTTCCTCGGGCTCTGGTTTTGTTCCTCGAGCTGTGATTTTGCTCCTCTAGCTCTGGTTGTCTTCCTCGGGCTCTGTTTTTCTTCCTCGAGGGCTAGTTTTGTTCCTCGGGCTCTGGTTTTATTCCTCAGGCCCTCCTTTTGTTCTTCGGGATCTGGTTTTGTTCCTCGGCTTCTGGTGTTCTTCCTCGGGCTCTGGTTTCTTTCCTCGGGAGTTCCTTTTGTTCCTCGAGCTGTGGTTTTGCTCCTCTAGCTCTCGTTGTCTTCCTCGGGCTCTGGTTTTCTTCCTCGAGGGCTAGTTTCGTTCCTCGGGGTCTCGTTTTATTCCTCGGACCCTCCTTTTGTTCTTCGGGACCTGCTTTTGTTCCTTGGGCTCTGGTTTCTTTCCTCGGGCTCTGGTTTTGTTCCTCGAGCTGTGATTTTGCTCCTCTAGCTCTGGTTGTCTTCCTCGGGCTCTGTTTTTATTCCTCGAGGGCTAGTTTTGTTCCTCGGGCTCTGGTTTTTTTCCTCAGGCCCTCCTTTTGTTCTTCGGGATCTGGTTTTGTTCCTCGGGCTCTGGTTTTCTTCCTCGGGCTCTGGTTTCTTTCCTCGGGAGCTCCTTTTGTTCCTCGAGCTGTGGTTTTGCTCCTCTAGCTCTGGTGTCTTCCTCGGGCTCTGGTTTAATTTCTCGGGTTCTGGTTTTGTTCCTCGAGCTCTGGTTTTGTTCCTCGGACTCTAGTATAATTCCACGGGCTCTGGTTTTGTTCCTTGGGGCCTCCTTTTGTTCTTCGCGATCTGGTTTTGTTCCTCGGGATCTGGTTTTCTTCCTCGGGCTCTGGTTTCTTTCCTCGGGCTATGGTTTTGTTCCTCGAGCTGTGGTTTTGCTCCTCTAGCTCTCGTTGTCTTCCTCGGGCTCTGGTATTCTTCCTCCAAGGCTAGTTTTGTTCCTTGGGGTCTCGTTTTATTCCTCGGACCCTCCTTTTGTTCTTCGGACCTGTTTTTGTTCCTTGGGCTCTGGTTTCTTTCCTCCGGCTCTGGTTTTGTTCCTCGAGCTGTGGTTTTGCTCCTCTAGCTCTGGCTGTCTTCCTCGGGCTCTGGTTTTCTTCCTCGGGCTCTGGTTTTCTTCCTCGAGGGCTGGTTTTGTTCCCCGGGCTCTGGTGTTGTTCTTCCAGCTCTGCTTTAGCTCCTCGGCCTCTGGTTTGGGTCCATGGGTCTCGTTTTGTTCCTCGGGCCCACCATTTCTTCCTCGGTCTCTGGTTTTGTTCCTCGGGTTCTGGTTTTCTTCCTCGGGCTCTGGTTTAATTTCTCGGGTTCTGGTTTTGTTCCTCGAGCTCTGGTTTAGTTCCATTGGCTCTGGTTTTGTTCCTCAGGCTCTGGTTTTTTTCCTCGGGCTCTGGTTTTGTTCCTCGGACTCTAGTATAATTCCACGGGCTCTGGTTTTGTTCCTTGGGGCCTCCTTTTGTTCTTCGCGATCTGGTTTTGTTCCTCGGGATCTGGTTTTGTTCCTCGGGCTCTGGTTTCTTTCCTCGGGAGCTCGTTTTGTTCCTCGAGCTGTGGTTTTGCTCCTCTAGCTCTCGTTGTCTTCCTCGGGCTCTGGTTTTCTTCCTCGGGCTCTGCTTTTCTTCCTCGAGGGCTAGTTTTGTTCCTCGGGCTCTGGTTTTTTTCCTCGGGCCCTCCTTTTGTTCTTCAGGATCTGGTTTTGTTCCTTGGGATCTGGTTTTGTTCCTCGGGCTCTGGTTTCTTTCCTCAGGCTCTGGTTTTGTTCCTCGAGCTGTGGTTTTGCTCCTCTAGCTCTGGCTGTCTTCCTCGGGCTCTGGTTTTCTTCCTCGGGCTCTGGTTTTCTTCCTCGAGGCCTGGTTTTGTTCCCCGAGCTCTGGTTTTTTTCTTCCAGCTCTGCTTTAGCTCCTCGGGCTCTGGTTTGGGTCCATGGGTGTCGTTTTGTTCCTCAGGCCCACCATTTCTTCCTCGGTCTCTGGTTTTGTTCCTCGGGCTCTGGTTTTCTTCCTCAGGCTCTGGTATTGTTCCTCGGCCTCTTTTTTTGTTCCTCTGCCCCTGCTTTTTTTTCTCGGCCTCTGGTTTTGTTCCCCGGGCTCTGGTTTAGTTCCACGGGCTCTGGTTTTGTTCCTCAGGCTCTGGTTTTTTTTCTCGGGCTCTGGTGTTGTTCCTCGGACTCTAGTATAATTCCACGGGCTCTGGTTTTGTTCCTTGGGGCCTCCTTTGTTCTTCGCGATCTGGTTTTGTTCCTCGGGATCTGGTTTTCTTCCTCGGGCTCTGGTTTCTTTCCTCGGGCTATGGTTTTGTTCCTCGAGCTGTGGTTTTGCTCCTCTAGCTCTGGTTGTCTTCCTCGGGCTCTGGTATTCTTCCTCCAAGGCTAGTTTTGTTCCTCGGGGTCTCGTTTTATTCCTCGGACCCTCCTTTTGTTCTTCGGACCTGTTTTTGTTCCTTGGGCTCTGGTTTCTTTCCTCCGGCTCTGGTTTTGTTCCTCGAGCTGTGGTTTTGCTCCTCTAGCTCTGGCTGTCTTCCTCGGGCTCTGGTTTTCTTCCTCGGGCTCTGGTTTTCTTCCTCGAGGGCTGGTTTTGTTCCCCGGGCTCTGGTGTTGTTCTTCCAGCTCTGCTTTAGCTCCTCGGCCTCTGGTTTGGGTCCATGGGTCTCGTTTTGTTCCTTGGGCCCACCATTTCTTCCTCGGTCTCTGGTTTTGTTCCTCGGGTTCTGGTTTTCTTCCTCGGGCTCTGGTTTAATTTCTCGGGTTCTGGTTTTGTTCCTCGAGCTCTGGTTTAGTTCCATTGGCTCTGGTTTTGTTCCTCAGGCTCTGGTTTTTTTCCTCGGGCTCTGGTTTTGTTCCTCGGACTCTACTATAATTCCACGGGCTCTGGTTTTGTTCCTTGGGGCCTCCTTTTGTTCTTCGCGATCTGGTTTTGTTCCTCGGGATCTGGTTTTGTTCCTCGGGCTCTGGTTTCTTTCCTCGGGAGCTCGTTTTGTTCCTCGAGCTGTGGTTTTGCTCCTCTAGCTCTCGTTGTCTTCCTCGGGCTCTGGTTTTCTTCCTCGGGCTCTGGTTTTCTTCCTCGAGGGCTAGTTTTGTTCCTCGGGCTCTGGTTTTATTCCTCGGGCCCTCCTTTTGTTCTTCGGGATCTGGTTTTGTTCCTCGGGCTCTGGTTTTCTTCCTCGGGCTCTGGTTTCATTCCTCGGGCTCTGGTTTTCTTCCTCGGGCTCTGGTTTTCTTCCTCGAGGCCTGGTTTTGTTCCCCGAGCTCTGGTTTTGTTCTTCCAGCTCTGCTTTAGCTCCTCGGGCTCTGGTTTGGGTCCATGGGTGTCGTTTTGTTCCTCAGGCCCACCATTTCTTCCTCGGTCTCTGGTTTTGTTCCTCGGGCTCTGGTTTTCTTCCTCAGGCTCTGGTATTGTTCCTCGGCCTCTTTTTTTGTTCCTCTGCCCCTGCTTTTTTTTCTCGGCCTCTGGTTTTGTTCCCCGGGCTCTGGTTTAGTTCCACGGGCTCTGGTTTTGTTCCTCAGGCTCTGGTTTTTTTTCTCGGGCTCTGGTGTTGTTCCTCGGACTCTAGTATAATTCCACGGGCTCTGGTTTTGTTCCTTGGGGCCTCCTTTGTTCTTCTCGATCTGGTTTTGTTCCTCGGGATCTGGTTTTGTTCCTCGGGCTCTGGTTTCTTTCCTCGGGAGCTCGTTTTGTTCCTCGAGCTGTGGTTTTGCTCCTCTAGCTCTCGTTGTCTTCCTCGGCCTCTGGTTTTCTTCCTCGGGCTCTGCTATTCTTCCTCGAGGGCTAGTTTTGTTCCTCGGGCTCTGGTTTTTTTCCTCAGGCCCTCCTTTTGTTCTTCGGGATCTGGTTTTGTTCCTCGGGCTCTGGTTTTCTTCCTCGGGCTCTGGTTTCTTTCCTCGGGAGCTCCTTTTGTTCCTCGAGCTGTGGTTTTGCTCCTCTAGCTCTGGTTGTCTTCCTCGGGCTCTGGTTTTCTTCCTCGAGGGCTAGTTTCGTTCCTCGGGGTCTCGTTTTATTCCTCGGACCCTCCTTTTGTTCTTCGGGACCTGCTTTTGTTCCTTGGGCTCTGGTTTCTTTCCTCGGGCTCTGGTTTTGTTCCTCGAGCTGTGGTTTTGCTCCTCTAGCTCTAGTTGTCTTCCTCGGGCTCTGGTTTTCTTCCTCGAGGGCTGGTTTTGTTCCCCGGGCTCTGGTTTTGTTCTTCCAGCTCTGCTTTAGCTCCTCGGGCTCTGGTTTGGGTCCATGGGTCTCGTTTTGTTCCTCGGGCCCACCATTTCTTCCTCGGTCTCTGGTTTTGTTCCTCAGGTTCTGGTTTTCTTCCTCGGGCTCTGGTTTAATTTCCTGGGTTCTGGTTTTGTTCCTCGAGCTCTGGTTTAGTTCCATTGGCTCTGGTTTTGTTCCTCAGGCTCTGGTTTTTTTCCTCGGGCTCTGGTGTTGTTCCTTGGACTCTAGTATAATTCCACGGGCTCTGGTTTTGTTCCTTGGGGCCTCCTTTTGTTCTTCGCGATCTGGTTTTGTTCCTCGGGATCTGGTTTTGTTCCTCGGGCTCTGGTTTCTTTCCTCGGGCTCTGGTTTTGTTCCTCGAGCTGTGATTTTGCTCCTCTAGCTCTGGTTGTCTTCCTCGGGCTCTGTTTTTCTTCCTCGAGGGCTAGTTTTGTTCCTCGGGCTCTGGTTTTATTCCTCAGGCCCTCCTTTTGTTCTTCGGGATCTGGTTTTGTTCCTCGGGCTCTGGTTTTCTTCCTCGGGCTCTGGTTTCTTTCCTCGGGAGCTCCTTTTGTACCTCGAGCTGTGGTTTTGCTCCTCTAGCTCTGGTGTCTTCCTCGGGCTCTGGTTTAATTTCTCGGGTTCTGGTTTTGTTCCTCGAGCTCTGGTTTAGTTCCATTGGCTCTGGTTTTGTTCCTCAGGCTCTGGTTTTTTTCCTCGGGCTCTGGTTTTGTTCCTCGGACTCTAGTATAATTCCACGGGCTCTGGTTTTGTTCCTTGGGGCCTCCTTTTGTTCTTCGCGATCTGGTTTTGTTCCTCGGGATCTGGTTTTGTTCCTCGGGCTCTGGTTTCTTTCCTCAGGAGCTCGTTTTGTTCCTCGAGCTGTGGTTTTGCTCCTCTAGCTCTCGTTGTCTTCCTCGGCCTCTGGTTTTCTTCCTCGGGCTCTGCTTTTCTTCCTCGAGGGCTAGTTTTGTTCCTCGGGCTCTGGTTTTATTCCTCGGGCCCTCCTTTTGTTCTTCAGGATCTGGTTTTGTTCCTTGGGATCTGCTTTTGTTCCTCGGGCTCTGGTTTCTTTCCTCAGGCTCTGGTTTTGTTCCTCGAGCTGTGGTTTTGCTCCTCTAGCTCTGGCTGTCTTCCTCGGGCTCTGGTTTTCTTCCTCGGGCTCTGGTTTTCTTCCTCGAGGCCTGGTTTTGTTCCCCGAGCTCTGGTTTTGTTCTTCCAGCTCTGCTTTAGCTCCTCGGGCTCTGGTTTGGGTCCATGGGTGTCGTTTTGTTCCTCAGGCCCACCATTGCTTCCTCGGTCTCTGGTTTTGTTCCTCGGGCTCTGGTTTTCTTCCTCAGGCTCTGGTATTGTTCCTCGGCCTCTTTTTTTGTTCCTCTGCCCCTGCTTTTTTTTCTCGGCCTCTGGTTTTGTTCCCCGGGCTCTGGTTTAGTTCCACGGGCTCTGGTTTTGTTCCTCAGGCTCTGGTTTTTTTCCTCGGGTTCTGGTGTTGTTCCTCGGACTCTAGTATAATTCCACGGGCTCTGGTTTTGTTCCTTGGGGCCTCCTTTGTTCTTCGCGATCTGGTTTTGTTCCTCGGGATCTGGTTTTGTTCCTCGGGCTCTGGTTTCTTTCCTCGGGAGCTCGTTTTGTTCCTCGAGCTGTGGTTTTGCTCCTCTAGCTCTCGTTGTCTTCCTCGGCCTCTGGTTTTCTTCCTCGGGCTCTGCTTTTCTTCCTCGAGGGCTAGTTTTGTTCCTCGGGCTCTGGTTTTTTTCCTCAGGCCCTCCTTTTGTTCTTCGGGATCTGGTTTTGTTCCTCGGGCTCTGGTTTTCTTCCTCGGGCTGTGGTTTCTTTCCTCGGGAGCTCCTTTTGTTCCTCGAGCTGTGGTTTTGCTCCTCTAGCTCTGGTTGTCTTCCTCGGGCTCTGGTTTTCTTCCTCGAGGGCTAGTTTCGTTCCTCGGGGTCTCGTTTTATTCCTCGGACACTCCTTTTGTTCTTCGGGACCTGCTTTTGTTCCTTGGGCTCTGGTTTCTTTCCTCGGGCTCTGGTTTTGTTCCTCGAGCTGTGGTTTTGCTCCTCTAGCTCTGGTTGTCTTCCTCGGGCTCTGGTTTTCTTCCTCGAGGGCTGGTTTTGTTCCCCGGGCTCTGGTTTTGTTCTTCCAGCTCTGCTTTAGCTCCTCGGGCTCTGGTTTGGGTCCATGGGTCTCGTTTTGTTCCTCGGGCCCACCATTTCTTCCTCGGTCTCTGGTTTTGTTCCTCAGGTTCTGGTTTTCTTCCTCGGGCTCTGGTTTAATTTCTCGGGTTCTGGTTTTGTTCCTCGAGCTCTGGTTTAGTTCCATTGGCTCTGGTTTTGTTCCTCAGGCTCTGGTTTTTTTCCTCGGGCTCTGGTGTTGTTCCTTGGACTCTAGTATAATTCCACGGGCTCTGGTTTTGTTCCTTGGGGCCTCCTTTTGTTCTTCGCGATCTGGTTTTGTTCCTCGGGATCTGGTTTTGTTCCTCGGGCTCTGGTTTCTTTCCTCGGGCTCTGGTTTTGTTCCTCGAGCTGTGATTTTGCTCCTCTAGCTCTGGTTGTCTTCCTCGGGCTCTGTTTTTCTTCCTCGAGGGCTAGTTTTGTTCCTCGGGCTCTGGTTTTATTCCTCAGGCCCTCCTTTTGTTCTTCGGGATCTGGTTTTGTTCCTCGGGCTCTGGTTTTCTTCCTCGGGCTCTGGTTTCTTTCCTCGGGAGCTCCTTTTGTTCCTCGAGCTGTGGTTTTGCTCCTCTAGCTCTGGTGTCTTCCTCGGGCTCTGGTTTAATTTCTCGGGTTCTGGTTTTGTTCCTGGAGCTCTGGTTTTGTTCCTCGGACTCTAGTATAATTCCACGGGCTCTGGTTTTGTTCCTTGGGGCCTCCTTTTGTTCTTCGCGATCTGGTTTTGTTCCTCGGGATCTGGTTTTCTTCCTCGGGCTCTGGTTTCTTTCCTCGGGCTATGGTTTTGTTCCTCGAGCTGTGGTTTTGCTCCTCTAGCTCTCGTTGTCTTCCTCGGGCTCTGGTATTCTTCCTCCAGGGCTAGTTTTGTTCCTCGGGGTCTCGTTTTATTCCTCGGACCCTCCTTTTGTTCTTCGGACCTGTTTTTGTTCCTTGGGCTCTGGTTTCTTTCCTCCGGCTCTGGTTTTGTTCCTCGAGCTGTGGTTTTGCTCCTCTAGCTCTGGCTGTCTTCCTCGGGCTCTGGTTTTCTTCCTCGGGCTCTGGTTTTCTTCCTCGAGGGCTGGTTTTGTTCCCCGGGCTCTGGTGTTGTTCTTCCAGCTCTGCTTTAGCTCCTCGGGCTCTGGTTTGGGTCCATGGGTCTCGTTTTGTTCCTCGGGCCCACCATTTCTTCCTCGGTCTCTGGTTTTGTTCCTCGGGTTCTGGTTTTCTTCCTCGGGCTCTGGTTTAATTTCTCGGGTTCTGGTTTTGTTCCTCGAGCTCTGGTTTAGTTCCATTGGCTCTGGTTTTGTTCCTCAGGCTCTGGTTTTTTTCCTCGGGCTCTGGTTTTGTTCCTCGGACTCTACTATAATTCCACGGGCTCTGGTTTTGTTCCTTGGGGCCTCCTTTTGTTCTTCGCGATCTGGTTTTGTTCCTCGGGATCTGGTTTTGTTCCTCGGGCTCTGGTTTCTTTCCTCGGGAGCTCGTTTTGTTCCTCGAGCTGTGGTTTTGCTCCTCTAGCTCTCGTTGTCTTCCTCGGGCTCTGGTTTTCTTCCTCGGGCTCTGCTTTTCTTCCTCGAGGGCTAGTTTTGTTCCTCGGGCTCTGGTTTTATTCCTCGGGCCCTCCTTTTGTTCTTCAGGATCTGGTTTTGTTCCTTGGGATCTGGTTTTGTTCCTCGGGCTCTGGTTTCTTTCCTCAGGCTCTGGTTTTGTTCCTCGAGCTGTGGTTTTGCTCCTCTAGCTCTGGCTGTCTTCCTCGGGCTCTGGTTTTCTTCCTCGGGCTCTGGTTTTCTTCCTCGAGGCCTGGTTTTGTTCCCCGAGCTCTGGTTTTTTTCTTCCAGCTCTGCTTTAGCTCCTCGGGCTCTGGTTTGGGTCCATGGGTGTCGTTTTGTTCCTCAGGCCCACCATTTCTTCCTCGGTCTCTGGTTTTGTTCCTCGGGTTCTGGTTTTCTTCCTCAGGCTCTGGTATTGTTCCTCGGCCTCTTTTTTTGTTCCTCTGCCCCTGCTTTTTTTTCTCGGCCTCTGGTTTTGTTCCCCGGGCTCTGGTTTAGTTCCACGGGCTCTGGTTTTGTTCCTCAGGCTCTGGTTTTTTTCCTCGGGCTCTGGTGTTGTTCCTCGGACTCTAGTATAATTCCACGGGCTCTGGTTTTGTTCCTTGGGGCCTCCTTTGTTCTTCGCGATCTGGTTTTGTTCCTCGGGATCTGGTTTTGTTCCTCGGGCTCTGGTTTCTTTCCTCGGGAGCTCGTTTTGTTCCTCGAGCTGTGGTTTTGCTCCTCTAGCTCTCGTTGTCTTCCTCGGCCTCTGGTTTTCTTCCTCGGGCTCTGCTTTTCTTCCTCCAAGGCTAGTTTTGTTCCTCGGGGTCTCGTTTTATTCCTCGGACCCTCCTTTTGTTCTTCGGACCTGTTTTTGTTCCTTGGGCTCTGGTTTCTTTCCTCCGGCTCTGGTTTTGTTCCTCGAGCTGTGGTTTTGCTCCTCTAGCTCTGGCTGTCTTCCTCGGGCTCTGGTTTTCTTCCTCGGGCTCTGGTTTTCTTCCTCGAGGGCTGGTTTTGTTCCCCGGGCTCTGGTGTTGTTCTTCCAGCTCTGCTTTAGCTCCTCGGCCTCTGGTTTGGGTCCATGGGTCTCGTTTTGTTCCTTGGGCCCACCATTTCTTCCTCGGTCTCTGGTTTTGTTCCTCGGGTTCTGGTTTTCTTCCTCGGGCTCTGGTTTAATTTCTCGGGTTCTGGTTTTGTTCCTCGAGCTCTGGTTTAGTTCCATTGGCTCTGGTTTTGTTCCTCAGGCTCTGGTTTTTTTCCTCGGGCTCTGGTTTTGTTCCTCGGACTCTACTATAATTCCACGGGCTCTGGTTTTGTTCCTTGGGGCCTCCTTTTGTTCTTCGCGATCTGGTTTTGTTCCTCGGGATCTGGTTTTGTTCCTCGGGCTCTGGTTTCTTTCCTCGGGAGCTCGTTTTGTTCCTCGAGCTGTGGTTTTGCTCCTCTAGCTCTCGTTGTCTTCCTCGGGCTCTGGTTTTCTTCCTCGGGCTCTGGTTTTCTTCCTCGAGGGCTAGTTTTGTTCCTCGGGCTCTGGTTTTATTCCTCGGGCCCTCCTTTTGTTCTTCGGGATCTGGTTTTGTTCCTCGGGCTCTGGTTTTCTTCCTCGGGCTCTGGTTTCATTCCTCGGGCTCTGGTTTTCTTCCTCGGGCTCTGGTTTTCTTCCTCGAGGCCTGGTTTTGTTCCCCGAGCTCTGGTTTTGTTCTTCCAGCTCTGCTTTAGCTCCTCGGGCTCTGGTTTGGGTCCATGGGTGTCGTTTTGTTCCTCAGGCCCACCATTTCTTCCTCGGTCTCTGGTTTTGTTCCTCGGGCTCTGGTTTTCTTCCTCAGGCTCTGGTATTGTTCCTCGGCCTCTTTTTTTGTTCCTCTGCCCCTGCTTTTTTTTCTCGGCCTCTGGTTTTGTTCCCCGGGCTCTGGTTTAGTTCCACGGGCTCTGGTTTTGTTCCTCAGGCTCTGGTTTTTTTTCTCGGGCTCTGGTGTTGTTCCTCGGACTCTAGTATAATTCCACGGGCTCTGGTTTTGTTCCTTGGGGCCTCCTTTGTTCTTCTCGATCTGGTTTTGTTCCTCGGGATCTGGTTTTGTTCCTCGGGCTCTGGTTTCTTTCCTCGGGAGCTCGTTTTGTTCCTCGAGCTGTGGTTTTGCTCCTCTAGCTCTCGTTGTCTTCCTCGGCCTCTGGTTTTCTTCCTCGGGCTCTGCTATTCTTCCTCGAGGGCTAGTTTTGTTCCTCGGGCTCTGGTTTTTTTCCTCAGGCCCTCCTTTTGTTCTTCGGGATCTGGTTTTGTTCCTCGGGCTCTGGTTTTCTTCCTCGGGCTCTGGTTTCTTTCCTCGGGAGCTCCTTTTGTTCCTCGAGCTGTGGTTTTGCTCCTCTAGCTCTGGTTGTCTTCCTCGGGCTCTGGTTTTCTTCCTCGAGGGCTAGTTTCGTTCCTCGGGGTCTCGTTTTATTCCTCGGACCCTCCTTTTGTTCTTCGGGACCTGCTTTTGTTCCTTGGGCTCTGGTTTCTTTCCTCGGGCTCTGGTTTTGTTCCTCGAGCTGTGGTTTTGCTCCTCTAGCTCTAGTTGTCTTCCTCGGGCTCTGGTTTTCTTCCTCGAGGGCTGGTTTTGTTCCCCGGGCTCTGGTTTTGTTCTTCCAGCTCTGCTTTAGCTCCTCGGGCTCTGGTTTGGGTCCATGGGTCTCGTTTTGTTCCTCGGGCCCACCATTTCTTCCTCGGTCTCTGGTTTTGTTCCTCAGGTTCTGGTTTTCTTCCTCGGGCTCTGGTTTAATTTCCTGGGTTCTGGTTTTGTTCCTCGAGCTCTGGTTTAGTTCCATTGGCTCTGGTTTTGTTCCTCAGGCTCTGGTTTTTTTCCTCGGGCTCTGGTGTTGTTCCTTGGACTCTAGTATAATTCCACGGGCTCTGGTTTTGTTCCTTGGGGCCTCCTTTTGTTCTTCGCGATCTGGTTTTGTTCCTCGGGATCTGGTTTTGTTCCTCGGGCTCTGGTTTCTTTCCTCGGGCTCTGGTTTTGTTCCTCGAGCTGTGATTTTGCTCCTCTAGCTCTGGTTGTCTTCCTCGGGCTCTGTTTTTCTTCCTCGAGGGCTAGTTTTGTTCCTCGGGCTCTGGTTTTATTCCTCAGGCCCTCCTTTTGTTCTTCGGGATCTGGTTTTGTTCCTCGGGCTCTGGTTTTCTTCCTCGGGCTCTGGTTTCTTTCCTCGGGAGCTCCTTTTGTACCTCGAGCTGTGGTTTTGCTCCTCTAGCTCTGGTGTCTTCCTCGGGCTCTGGTTTAATTTCTCGGGTTCTGGTTTTGTTCCTCGAGCTCTGGTTTAGTTCCATTGGCTCTGGTTTTGTTCCTCAGGCTCTGGTTTTTTTCCTCGGGCTCTGGTTTTGTTCCTCGGACTCTAGTATAATTCCACGGGCTCTGGTTTTGTTCCTTGGGGCCTCCTTTTGTTCTTCGCGATCTGGTTTTGTTCCTCGGGATCTGGTTTTGTTCCTCGGGCTCTGGTTTCTTTCCTCAGGAGCTCGTTTTGTTCCTCGAGCTGTGGTTTTGCTCCTCTAGCTCTCGTTGTCTTCCTCGGCCTCTGGTTTTCTTCCTCGGGCTCTGCTTTTCTTCCTCGAGGGCTAGTTTTGTTCCTCGGGCTCTGGTTTTATTCCTCGGGCCCTCCTTTTGTTCTTCAGGATCTGGTTTTGTTCCTTGGGATCTGCTTTTGTTCCTCGGGCTCTGGTTTCTTTCCTCAGGCTCTGGTTTTGTTCCTCGAGCTGTGGTTTTGCTCCTCTAGCTCTGGCTGTCTTCCTCGGGCTCTGGTTTTCTTCCTCGGGCTCTGGTTTTCTTCCTCGAGGCCTGGTTTTGTTCCCCGAGCTCTGGTTTTGTTCTTCCAGCTCTGCTTTAGCTCCTCGGGCTCTGGTTTGGGTCCATGGGTGTCGTTTTGTTCCTCAGGCCCACCATTGCTTCCTCGGTCTCTGGTTTTGTTCCTCGGGCTCTGGTTTTCTTCCTCAGGCTCTGGTATTGTTCCTCGGCCTCTTTTTTTGTTCCTCTGCCCCTGCTTTTTTTTCTCGGCCTCTGGTTTTGTTCCCCGGGCTCTGGTTTAGTTCCACGGGCTCTGGTTTTGTTCCTCAGGCTCTGGTTTTTTTCCTCGGGTTCTGGTGTTGTTCCTCGGACTCTAGTATAATTCCACGGGCTCTGGTTTTGTTCCTTGGGGCCTCCTTTGTTCTTCGCGATCTGGTTTTGTTCCTCGGGATCTGGTTTTGTTCCTCGGGCTCTGGTTTCTTTCCTCGGGAGCTCGTTTTGTTCCTCGAGCTGTGGTTTTGCTCCTCTAGCTCTCGTTGTCTTCCTCGGCCTCTGGTTTTCTTCCTCGGGCTCTGCTTTTCTTCCTCGAGGGCTAGTTTTGTTCCTCGGGCTCTGGTTTTTTTCCTCAGGCCCTCCTTTTGTTCTTCGGGATCTGGTTTTGTTCCTCGGGCTCTGGTTTTCTTCCTCGGGCTGTGGTTTCTTTCCTCGGGAGCTCCTTTTGTTCCTCGAGCTGTGGTTTTGCTCCTCTAGCTCTGGTTGTCTTCCTCGGGCTCTGGTTTTCTTCCTCGAGGGCTAGTTTCGTTCCTCGGGGTCTCGTTTTATTCCTCGGACACTCCTTTTGTTCTTCGGGACCTGCTTTTGTTCCTTGGGCTCTGGTTTCTTTCCTCGGGCTCTGGTTTTGTTCCTCGAGCTGTGGTTTTGCTCCTCTAGCTCTGGTTGTCTTCCTCGGGCTCTGGTTTTCTTCCTCGAGGGCTGGTTTTGTTCCCCGGGCTCTGGTTTTGTTCTTCCAGCTCTGCTTTAGCTCCTCGGGCTCTGGTTTGGGTCCATGGGTCTCGTTTTGTTCCTCGGGCCCACCATTTCTTCCTCGGTCTCTGGTTTTGTTCCTCAGGTTCTGGTTTTCTTCCTCGGGCTCTGGTTTAATTTCTCGGGTTCTGGTTTTGTTCCTCGAGCTCTGGTTTAGTTCCATTGGCTCTGGTTTTGTTCCTCAGGCTCTGGTTTTTTTCCTCGGGCTCTGGTGTTGTTCCTTGGACTCTAGTATAATTCCACGGGCTCTGGTTTTGTTCCTTGGGGCCTCCTTTTGTTCTTCGCGATCTGGTTTTGTTCCTCGGGATCTGGTTTTGTTCCTCGGGCTCTGGTTTCTTTCCTCGGGCTCTGGTTTTGTTCCTCGAGCTGTGATTTTGCTCCTCTAGCTCTGGTTGTCTTCCTCGGGCTCTGTTTTTCTTCCTCGAGGGCTAGTTTTGTTCCTCGGGCTCTGGTTTTATTCCTCAGGCCCTCCTTTTGTTCTTCGGGATCTGGTTTTGTTCCTCGGGCTCTGGTTTTCTTCCTCGGGCTCTGGTTTCTTTCCTCGGGAGCTCCTTTTGTTCCTCGAGCTGTGGTTTTGCTCCTCTAGCTCTGGTGTCTTCCTCGGGCTCTGGTTTAATTTCTCGGGTTCTGGTTTTGTTCCTGGAGCTCTGGTTTTGTTCCTCGGACTCTAGTATAATTCCACGGGCTCTGGTTTTGTTCCTTGGGGCCTCCTTTTGTTCTTCGCGATCTGGTTTTGTTCCTCGGGATCTGGTTTTCTTCCTCGGGCTCTGGTTTCTTTCCTCGGGCTATGGTTTTGTTCCTCGAGCTGTGGTTTTGCTCCTCTAGCTCTCGTTGTCTTCCTCGGGCTCTGGTATTCTTCCTCCAGGGCTAGTTTTGTTCCTCGGGGTCTCGTTTTATTCCTCGGACCCTCCTTTTGTTCTTCGGACCTGTTTTTGTTCCTTGGGCTCTGGTTTCTTTCCTCCGGCTCTGGTTTTGTTCCTCGAGCTGTGGTTTTGCTCCTCTAGCTCTGGCTGTCTTCCTCGGGCTCTGGTTTTCTTCCTCGGGCTCTGGTTTTCTTCCTCGAGGGCTGGTTTTGTTCCCCGGGCTCTGGTGTTGTTCTTCCAGCTCTGCTTTAGCTCCTCGGGCTCTGGTTTGGGTCCATGGGTCTCGTTTTGTTCCTCGGGCCCACCATTTCTTCCTCGGTCTCTGGTTTTGTTCCTCGGGTTCTGGTTTTCTTCCTCGGGCTCTGGTTTAATTTCTCGGGTTCTGGTTTTGTTCCTCGAGCTCTGGTTTAGTTCCATTGGCTCTGGTTTTGTTCCTCAGGCTCTGGTTTTTTTCCTCGGGCTCTGGTTTTGTTCCTCGGACTCTACTATAATTCCACGGGCTCTGGTTTTGTTCCTTGGGGCCTCCTTTTGTTCTTCGCGATCTGGTTTTGTTCCTCGGGATCTGGTTTTGTTCCTCGGGCTCTGGTTTCTTTCCTCGGGAGCTCGTTTTGTTCCTCGAGCTGTGGTTTTGCTCCTCTAGCTCTCGTTGTCTTCCTCGGGCTCTGGTTTTCTTCCTCGGGCTCTGCTTTTCTTCCTCGAGGGCTAGTTTTGTTCCTCGGGCTCTGGTTTTATTCCTCGGGCCCTCCTTTTGTTCTTCAGGATCTGGTTTTGTTCCTTGGGATCTGGTTTTGTTCCTCGGGCTCTGGTTTCTTTCCTCAGGCTCTGGTTTTGTTCCTCGAGCTGTGGTTTTGCTCCTCTAGCTCTGGCTGTCTTCCTCGGGCTCTGGTTTTCTTCCTCGGGCTCTGGTTTTCTTCCTCGAGGCCTGGTTTTGTTCCCCGAGCTCTGGTTTTTTTCTTCCAGCTCTGCTTTAGCTCCTCGGGCTCTGGTTTGGGTCCATGGGTGTCGTTTTGTTCCTCAGGCCCACCATTTCTTCCTCGGTCTCTGGTTTTGTTCCTCGGGTTCTGGTTTTCTTCCTCAGGCTCTGGTATTGTTCCTCGGCCTCTTTTTTTGTTCCTCTGCCCCTGCTTTTTTTTCTCGGCCTCTGGTTTTGTTCCCCGGGCTCTGGTTTAGTTCCACGGGCTCTGGTTTTGTTCCTCAGGCTCTGGTTTTTTTCCTCGGGCTCTGGTGTTGTTCCTCGGACTCTAGTATAATTCCACGGGCTCTGGTTTTGTTCCTTGGGGCCTCCTTTGTTCTTCGCGATCTGGTTTTGTTCCTCGGGATCTGGTTTTGTTCCTCGGGCTCTGGTTTCTTTCCTCGGGAGCTCGTTTTGTTCCTCGAGCTGTGGTTTTGCTCCTCTAGCTCTCGTTGTCTTCCTCGGCCTCTGGTTTTCTTCCTCGGGCTCTGCTTTTCTTCCTCGAGGGCTAGTTTTGTTCCTCGGGCTCTGGTTTTATTCCTCGGGCCCTCCTTTTGTTCTTCGGGATCTGGTTTTGTTCCTCGGGCTCTGGTTTTCTTCCTCGGGCTCTGGTTTCTTTCCTCGGGAGCTCCTTTTGTTCCTCGAGCTGTGGTTTTGCTCCTCTAGCTCTCGTTGTCTTCCTCGGGCTCTGGTTTTCTTCCTCGAGGGCTAGTTTCGTTCCTCGGGGTCTCGTTTTATTCCTCGGACCCTCCTTTTGTTCTTCGGGACCTGCTTTTGTTCCTTGGGCTCTGGTTTCTTTCCTCGGGCTCTGGTTTTGTTCCTCGAGCTGTGGTTTTGCTCCTCTAGCTCTGGTTGTCTTCCTCGGGCTCTGGTTTTCTTCCTCGAGGGCTGGTTTTGTTCCCCGGGCTCTGGTTTTGTTCTTCCAGCTCTGCTTTAGCTCCTCGGGCTCTGGTTTGGGTCCATGGGTCTCGTTTTGTTCCTCGGGCCCACCATTTCTTCCTCGGTCTCTGGTTTTGTTCCTCAGGTTCTGGTTTTCTTCCTCGGGCTCTGGTTTAATTTCTCGGGTTCTGGTTTTGTTCCTCGAGCTCTGGTTTAGTTCCATTGGCTCTGGTTTTGTTCCTCAGGCTCTGGTTTTTTTCCTCGGGCTCTGGTGTTGTTCCTTGGACTCTAGTATAATTCCACGGGCTCTGGTTTTGTTCCTTGGGGCCTCCTTTTGTTCTTCGCGATCTGGTTTTGTTCCTCGGGATCTGGTTTTGTTCCTCGGGCTCTGGTTTCTTTCCTCGGGCTCTGGTTTTGTTCCTCGAGCTGTGATTTTGCTCCTCTAGCTCTGGTTGTCTTCCTCGGGCTCTGTTTTTCTTCCTCGAGGGCTAGTTTTGTTCCTCGGGCTCTGGTTTTTTTCCTCAGGCCCTCCTTTTGTTCTTCGGGATCTGGTTTTGTTCCTCGGGCTCTGGTTTTCTTCCTCGGGCTCTGGTTTCTTTCCTCGGGAGCTCCTTTTGTTCCTCGAGCTGTGGTTTTGCTCCTCTAGCTCTGGTGTCTTCCTCGGGCTTTGGTTTAATTTCTCGGGTTCTGGTTTTGTTCCTCGAGCTCTGGTTTAGTTCCATTGGCTCTGGTTTTGTTCCTCAGGCTCTGTTTTTTTTCCTCGGGCTCTGGTTTTGTTCCTCAGACTCTAGTATAATTCCACAGGCTCTGGTTTTGTTCCTCGGGGCCTCCTTTTGTTCTTCGCGATCTGGTTTTGTTCTTCGGGATCTGGTTTTATTCCTCGGGCTCTGGTTTCCTTATTTGGGCGCTGGTTTTGTTCCTCGAGCTGTGGTTTTGCTCCTCTAGCTCTGGTTATCTTCCTCGGGCTCTGGTATTCTTCCTCGAGGGCTAGTTTTGTTCCTCGGGGTCTCGTTTTGTTCCTCGGACCCTCCTTTTCTTCTACGGGACCTGTTTTTGTTCCTCGGGCTCTGGTTTCTTTCCTCGGGCTCTGGTTTTGTTCCTCGAGCTGTGGTTTTGCTCCTCTAGCTCTGGTTGTCTTCCTCGGGCTCTGGTTTTCTTCCTCGAGGGCTGGTTTTGTTCCCCGGGCTCTGGTTTTGTTCTTCCAGCTCTGCTTTAGCTCCTCGGGCTCTGGTTTGGTTCCACGTGTCTCGTTTTGTTCCTCAGGCCCACCATTTTTTCCTCGGTCTCTGGTTTTGTTCCTCGGGTTCTGGTGTTCTTCCTCGGGCTCTGGTTTAATTTCTCGGGTTCTGGTTTTGTTCCTCGAGTTCTGGTTTAGTTCCATTGGCTCTGGTTTTGTTCCTCAGGCTCTGGTTTTTTTCCTCGGGCTCTGGTTTTGTTCCTCGGACTCTAGTATAATTCCACGGGCTCTGGTTTTGTTCCTTGGGGCCTCCTTTTGTTCTTCGCGATCTGATTTTGTTCCTTGGGCTCTGGTTTCTTTCCTTGGGCTCTGGTTTTGTTCCTCGAGCTGTGGTTTTGCTCCTCTAGCTCTGGTTGTCTTCCTCGGGCTCTGGTTTTCTTCCTCGGGCTCTGGTTTTCTTCCTCGAGGGCTGGTTTTGTTCCCCGGGCTCTGGTTTTGTTCTTCCAGCTCTGCTTTAGCTCGTCGGGCTCTGGTTTGGGTCCACGGGTCTCGTTTTGTTCCTCGGGCCCACCATTTCTTCCTCGGTCTCTGGTTTTGTTCCTCGGGCTCTGGTTTTCTTCCTCGGGCTCTGGTATTGTTCCTCGGCCTCTTTTTTTGTTCCTCTGCCCCTGCTTTTTTTTCTCGGCCTCTGGTTTTGTTCCCCGGGCTCTGGTTTAATTCCACGGGCTCTGCTTTTGTTCCTCAGGCTCTGGTTTTTTTCCTCGGGCTCTGGTTTCTTTCCTCGGGAGCTCCTTTTGTTCCTCGAGCTGTGGTTTTGCTCCTCTAGCTCTGGTGTCTTCCTCGGGCTCTGGTTTTCTTCCTCGAGGGCTAGTTTTGTTCCTCGGGGTCTCGTTTTATTCCTCGGACCCTCCTTTTGTTCTTCGGGACCTGCTTTTGTTCCTTGGGCTCTGGTTTCTTTCCTCGGGCTCTGGTTTTGTTCCTCGAGCTGTGGTTTTGCTCCTCTAGCTCTGGTTGTCTTCCTCGGGCTCTGGTTTTCTTCCTCGAGGGCTGGTTTTGTTCCCCGGGCTCTGGTTTTGTTCTTCCAGCTCTGCTTTAGCTCCTCGGGCTCTGGTTTGGGTCCACGTGTCTCGTTTTGTTCCTCAGGCCCACCATTTTTTCCTCGGTCTCTGGTTTTGTTCTTCGGCTTCTGGTGTTCTTCCTCGGGCTCTGGTTTAATTTCTCGGGTTCTGGTTTTGTTCCTCGAGCTCTGGTTTAGTTCCATTGGCTCTGGTTTTGTTCCTCAGGCTCTGGTTTGTTTCCTTGGGCTCTGGTTTTGTTCCTCGGACTCTAGTATAATTCCACGGCTCTGGTTTTGTTCCTTGGGGCCTCCTTTTGTTCTTCGCGATCTGGTTTTGTTCCTCGGGATCTGGTTTTGTTCCTCGGGCTCTGGTTTCTTTCCTCGGGAGCTCGTTTTGTTCCTCGAGCTGTGGTTTTGCTCCTCTAGCTCTCGTTGTCTTCCTCGGGCTCTGCTTTTCTTCCTCGAGGGCTAGTTTTGTTCCTCGGGGTCTGGTTTTATTCCTCGGGCCCTCCTTTTGTTCTTCGGGATCTGGTTTTGTTCCTCGGGCTCTGGTTTTCTTCCTCGGGCTCTGGTTTTTTTCCTCGGGCTCTGGTTTTGTTCCTCGAGCTGTGGTTTTGCTCCTCTAGCTCTGGCTGTCTTCCTCGGGCTCTGGTTTTCTTCCTCGGGCTGTGGTTTTCTTCCTCGAGGCCTGGTTTTGTTCCCCGAGCTCTGGTTTTGTTCTTCCAGCTCTGCTTTAGCTCCTCGGGCTCTGGTTTGGGTCCATGGGTGTCGTTTTGTTCCTCAGGCCCACCATTTCTTCCTCGGTCTCTGGTTTTGTTCCTCGGGCTCTGGTTTTCTTCCTCAGGCTCTGGTATTGTTCCTCGGCCTCTTTTTTTGTTCCTCTGCCCCTGCTTTTTTTTCTCGGCCTCTGGTTTTGTTCCCCGGGCTCTGGTTTAGTTCCACGGGCTCTGGTTTTGTTCCTCAGGCTCTGGTTTTTTTCCTCGGGCTCTGGTGTTGTTCCTCGGACTCTAGTATAATTCCACGGGCTCTGGTTTTGTTCCTTGGGGCCTCCTTTTGTTCTTCGCGATCTGGTTTTGTTCCTCGGGATCTGGTTTTGTTCCTCGGGCTCTGGTTTCTTTCCTCGGGAGCTCGTTTTGTTCCTCGAGCTGTGGTTTTGCTCCTCTAGCTCTCGTTGTCTTCCTCGGGCTCTGGTTTTCTTCCTCGGGCTCTGCTTTTTTTCCTCGAGGGCTAGTTTTGTTCCTCGGGGTCTGGTTTTATTCCTCGGGCCCTCCTTTTGTTCTTCGGGATCTGGTTTTGTTCCTCGGGCTCTGGTTTTCTTCCTCGGGCTCTGGTTTCTTTCCTCGGGAGCTCCTTTTGTTCCTCGAGCTGTGGTTTTGCTCCTCTAGCTCTGGTTGTCTTCCTCGGGCTCTGGTTTTCTTCCTCGAGGGCTAGTTTTGTTCCTCGGGGTCTCGTTTTATTCCTCGGACCCTCCTTTTGTTCTTCGGGACCTGCTTTTGTTCCTTGGGCTCTGGTTTCTTTCCTCGGGCTCTGGTTTTGTTCCTCGAGCTGTGGTTTTGCTCCTCTAGCTCTGGTTGTCTTCCTCGGGCTCTGGTTTTTTCCTCGAGGGCTGGTTTTGTTCCCCGGGCTCTGGTTTTGTTCTTCCAGCTCTGCTTTAGCTCCTCGGGCTCTGGTTTGGATCCATGGGTCTCGTTTTTTTTCTCGGGCCCACCATTTCTTCCTCGGTCTCTGGTTTTGTTCCTCAGGTTCTGGTTTTCTTCCTC
This sequence comes from Calonectris borealis, assembly GCF_964195595.1. Lineage (NCBI taxonomy): Eukaryota > Metazoa > Chordata > Aves > Procellariiformes > Procellariidae > Calonectris > Calonectris borealis. Next base: position 26,109,134 of record NC_134322.1, read on the forward strand.
GGGCTCTGGTTTAATTTCCTGGGTTCTGGTTTTGTTCCTCGAGCTCTGGTTTAGTTCCATTGGCTCTGGTTTTGTTCCTCAGGCGCTGGTTTTTTTCCTAGGGCTCTGGTGTTGTTCCTTGGACTCTAGTATAATTCCACGGGCTCTGGTTTTGTTCCTTGGGGCCTCCTTTTGTTCTTCGCGATCTGGTTTTGTTCCTCGGGATCTGGTTTTGTTCCTCGGGCTCTGGTTTCTTTCCTCGTGCTCTGGTTTTGTTCCTCGAGCTGTGATTTTGCTCCTCTAGCTCTGGTTGTCTTCCTCGGGCTCTGGTTTTCTTCCTCGAGGGCTAGTTTTGTTCCTCGGGCTCCGGTTTTTTTCCTCAGGCCCTCCTTTTGTTCTTCGGGATCTGGTTTTGTTCCTCGGGCTCTGGTTTTCTTCCTCGGGCTCTGGTTTCTTTCCTCGAGCTGTGATTTTCCTGCTCTAGCTCTGGTTGTCTTCCTCGGGCTCTGTTTTTCTTCCTCGAGGGCTAGTTTTTTTCCTCGGGCTCTGGTTTTGTTCCTTGGGGCCTCCTTTTGTTCTTCGCGATCTGATTTTGTTCCTTGGGCTCTGGTTTCTTTCCTTGGGCTCTGGTTTTGTTCCTCGAGCTGTGGTTTTGCTCCTCTAGCTCTGGTTGTCTTCCTCGGGCTCTGGTTTTCTTCCTCGGGCTCTGGTTTTCTTCCTCGAGGGCTGGTTTTGTTCCCCGGGCTCTGGTTTTGTTCTTCCAGCTCTGCTTTAGCTCCTCGGGCTCTGGTTTGGGTCCACGGGTCTCGTTTTGTTCCTCGGGCCCACCATTTCTTCCTCGGTCTCTGGTTTTTTTCCTCGGGCTCTGGTTTTCTTCCTCGGGCTCTGGTATTGTTCCTCGGCCTCTTTTTTTGTTCCTCTGCCCCTGCTTTTTTTTCTCGGCCTCTGGTTTTGTTCCCCGGGCTCTGGATTAATTCCACGGGCTCTGCTTTTGTTCCTCAGGCTCTGGTTTTTTTCCTCGGGCTCTGGTTTCTTTCCTCGGGAGCTCCTTTTGTTCCTCGAGCTGTGGTTTTGCTCCTCTAGCTCTGGTGTCTTCCTCGGGCTCTGGTTTTCTTCCTCGAGGGCTAGTTTTGTTCCTCGGGGTCTCGTTTTATTCCTCGGACCCTCCTTTTGTTCTTCGGGACCTGCTTTTGTTCCTTGGGCTCTGGTTTCTTTCCTCGGGCTCTGGTTTTGTTCCTCGAGCTGTGGTTTTGCTCCTCTAGCTCTGGTTGTCTTCCTCGGGCTCTGGTTTTCTTCCTCGAGGGCTGGTTTTGTTCCCCGGGCTCTGGTTTTGTTCTTCCAGCTCTGCTTTAGCTCCTCGGGCTCTGGTTTGGGTCCACGTGTCTCGTTTTGTTCCTCAGGCCCACCATTTTTTCCTCGGTCTCTGGTTTTGTTCTTCGGCTTCTGGTGTTCTTCCTCGGGCTCTGGTTTAATTTCTCGGGTTCTGGTTTTGTTCCTCGAGCTCTGGTTTAGTTCCATTGGCTCTGGTTTTGTTCCTCAGGCTCTGGTTTTTTTCCTCGGGCTCTGGTTTTGTTCCTCGGACTCTAGTATAATTCCACGGCTCTGGTTTTGTTCCTTGGGGCCTCCTTTTGTTCTTCGCGATCTGGTTTTGTTCCTCGGGATCTGGTTTTGTTCCTCGGGCTCTGGTTTCTTTCCTCGGGAGCTCGTTTTGTTCCTCGAGCTGTGGTTTTGCTCCTCTAGCTCTCGTTGTCTTCCTCGGGCTCTGGTTTTCTTCCTCGGGCTCTGCTTTTCTTCCTCGAGGGCTAGTTTTGTTCCTCGGGCTCTGGTTTTATTCCTCGGGCCCTCCTTTTGTTCTTCAGGATCTGGTTTTGTTCCTCGGGATCTGGTTTTCTTCCTTGGTCTCTGGTTTCTTTCCTCGGGCTCTGGTTTTGTTCCTCGAGCTGTGGTTTTGCTCCTCTAGCTCTGGTTGTCTTCCTCGAGCTCTGCTTTTCTTCCTCGAGGGCTGGTTTTTTTGCCCGGGCTCTGGTTTTGTTCTTCCAGCTCTGCTTTAGCTCCTCGGGCTCTGGTTTGGGTCCACGTGTCTCGTTTTGTTCCTCAGGCCCACCATTTTTTCCTCAGTCTCTGGTTTTGTTCCTCGGCTTCTGGTGTTCTTCCTCGGGCTCTGGTTTAATTTCTCGGGTTCTGGTTTTGTTCCTCGAGCTCTGGTTTAGTTCCATTGGCTCTGGTTTTGTTCCTCAGGCTCTGGTTTGTTTCCTCGGGCTCTGGTTTTGTTCCTCGGACTCTAGTATAATTCCACGGCTCTGGTTTTGTTCCTTGGGGCCTCCTTTTGTTCTTCGCGATCTGGTTTTGTTCCTCGGGCTCTGGTTTTTTTCCTCGGGCTCTGGTTTTGTTCCTCGAGCTGTGGTTTTGCTCCTCTAGCTCTGGCTGTCTTCCTCGGGCTCTGGTTTTCTTCCTCGGGCTCTGGTTTTCTTCCTCGAGGGCTGGTTTTGTTCCCCGAGCTCTGGTTTTGTTCTTCCAGCTCTGCTTTAGCTCCTCGGGCTCTGGTTTGGGTCCATGGGTGTCGTTTTGTTCCTCAGGCCCACCATTTCTTCCTCGGTCTCTGGTTTTGTTCCTCGGGTTCTGGTTTTCTTCCTCAGGCTCTGGTATTGTTCCTCGGCCTCTTTTTTTGTTCCTCTGCCCCTGCTTTTTTTTCCTCGGGTTCTGGTTTTGTTCCCCGGGCTCTGGTTTAGTTCCACGGGCTCTGCTTTTCTTCCTCAGGCTCTGGTTTTTTTTCTCGGGCTCTGGTGTTGTTCCTCGGACTCTAGTATAATTCCACGGGCTCTGGTTTTGTTCCTTGGGGCCTCCTTTGTTCTTCGCGATCTGGTTTTGTTCCTCGGGATCTGGTTTTGTTCCTCGGGCTCTGGTTTCTTTCCTCGGGAGCTCGTTTTGTTCCTCGAGCTGTGGTTTTGCTCCTCTAGCTCTCACTGTCTTCCTCGGCCTCTGGTTTTCTTCCTCGGGCTCTGCTTTTCTTCCTCGAGGGCTAGTTTTGTTCCTCGGGCTCTGGTTTTTTTCCTCAGGCCCTCCTTTTGTTCTTCGGGATCTGGTTTTGTTCCTCGGGCTCTGGTTTTCTTCCTCGGGCTCTGGTTTCTTTCCTCGGGAGTTCCTTTTGTTCCTCGAGCTGTGGTTTTGCTCCTCTAGCTCTGGTTGTCTTCCTCGGGCTCTGGTTTTCTTCCTCGAGAGCTAGTTTTGTTCCTCGGGGTCTCGTTTTATTCCTCGGACCCTCCTTTTGTTCTTCGGGACCTGCTTTTGTTCCTTGGGCTCTGGTTTCTTTCCTCGGGCTCTGGTTTTGTTCCTCGAGCTGTGGTTTTGCTCCTCTAGCTCTCGTTGTCTTCCTCGGGCTCTGGTTTTCTTCCTCGACGGCTGGTTTTGTTCCCCGGGCTCTGGTGTTGTTCTTCCAGCTCTGCTTTAGCTCCTCGGGCTCTGGTTTGGGTCCATGGGTCTCGTTTTGTTCCTCGGGCCCACCATTTCTTCCTCGGTCTCTGGTTTTGTTCCTCAGGTTCTGGTTTTCTTCCTCGGGCTCTGGTTTAATTTCTCGGGTTCTGGTTTTGTTCCTCGAGCTCTGGTTTAGTTCCATTGGCTCTGGTTTTGTTCCTCAGGCTCTGGTTTTTTTCCTAGGGCTCTGGTGTTGTTCCTTGGACTCTAGTATAATTCCACGGGCTCTGGTTTTGTTCCTTGGGGCCTCCTTTTGTTCTTCGTGATCTGGTTTTGTTCCTCGGGATCTGGTTTTCTTCCTCGGGCTCTGGTTTCTTTCCTCGGGCTCTGGTTTTGTTCCTCGAGCTGTGATTTTGCTCCTCTAGCTCTGGTTGTCTTCCTCGGGCTCTGTTTTTCTTCCTCGAGGGCTAGTTTTGTTCCTCGGGCTCTGGTTTTTTTCCTCAGGCCCTCCTTTTGTTCTTCGGGATCTGGTTTTGTTCCTCGGGCTCTGGTTTTCTTCCTCGGGCTCTGGTTTCTTTCCTCGGGAGCTCCTTTTGTTCCTCGAGCTGTGGTTTTGCTCCTCTAGCTCTGGTGTCTTCCTCGGGCTCTGGTTTAATTTCTCGGGTTCTGGTTTTGTTCCTCGAGCTCTGGTTTAGTTCCATTGGCTCTGCTTTTGTTCCTCAGGCTCTGTTTTTTTTCCTCGGGCTCTGGTTTTGTTCCTCAGACTCTAGTATAATTCCACAGGCTCTGGTTTTGTTCCTCGGGGCCTCCTTTTGTTCTTCGCGATCTGGTTTTGTTCTTCGGGATCTGGTTTTATTCCTCGGGCTCTGGTTTCCTTATTTGGGCGCTGGTTTTGTTCCTCGAGCTGTGGTTTTGCTCCTCTAGCTCTGGTTATCTTCCTCGGGCTCTGGTATTCTTCCTCGAGGGCTAGTTTTGTTCCTCGGGGTCTCGTTTTGTTCCTCGGACCCTCCTTTTCTTCTACGGGACCTGTTTTTGTTCCTCGGGCTCTGGTTTCTTTCCTCGGGCTCTGGTTTTGTTCCTCGAGCTGTGGTTTTGCTCCTCTAGCTCTGGTTGTCTTCCTCGGGCTCTGGTTTTCTTCCTCGAGGGCTGGTTTTGTTCCCCGGGCTCTGGTTTTGTTCTTCCAGCTCTGCTTTAGCTCCTCGGGCTCTGGTTTGGTTCCACGTGTCTCGTTTTGTTCCTCAGGCCCACCATTTTTTCCTCGGTCTCTGGTTTTGTTCCTCGGCTTCTGGTGTTCTTCCTCGGGCTCTGGTTTAATTTCTCGGGTTCTGGTTTTGTTCCTCGAGTTCTGGTTTAGTTCCATTGGCTCTGGTTTTGTTCCTCAGGCTCTGGTTTTTTTCCTCGGGCTCTGGTTTTGTTCCTCGGACTCTAGTATAATTCCACGGGCTCTGGTTTTGTTCCTTGGGGCCTCCTTTTGTTCTTCGCAATCTGATTTTGTTCCTTGGGCTCTGGTTTCTTTCCTTGGGCTCTGGTTTTGTTCCTCGAGCTGTGGTTTTGCTCCTCTAGCTCTGGTTGTCTTCCTCGGGCTCTGGTTTTCTTCCTCGGGCTCTGGTTTTCTTCCTCGAGGGCTGGTTTTGTTCCCCGGGCTCTGGTTTTGTTCTTCCAGCTCTGCTTTAGCTCCTCGGGCTCTGGTTTGGGTCCACGGGTCTCGTTTTGTTCCTCGGGCCCACCATTTCTTCCTCGGTCTCTGGTTTTGTTCCTCGGGCTCTGGTTTTCTTCCTCGGGCTCTGGTATTGTTCCTCGGCCTCTTTTTTTGTTCCTCTGCCCCTGCTTTTTTTTCTCGGCCTCTGGTTTTGTTCCCCGGGCTCTGGTTTAATTCCACGGGCTCTGCTTTTGTTCCTCAGGCTCTGGTTTTTTTCCTCGGGCTCTGGTTTCTTTCCTCGGGAGCTCCTTTTGTTCCTCGAGCTGTGGTTTTGCTCCTCTAGCTCTGGTGTCTTCCTCGGGCTCTGGTTTTCTTCCTCGAGGGCTAGTTTTGTTCCTCGGGGTCTCGTTTTATTCCTCGGACCCTCCTTTTGTTCTTCGGGACCTGCTTTTGTTCCTTGGGCTCTGGTTTCTTTCCTCGGGCTCTGGTTTTGTTCCTCGAGCTGTGGTTTTGCTCCTCTAGCTCTGGTTGTCTTCCTCGGGCTCTGGTTTTCTTCCTCGAGGGCTGGTTTTGTTCCCCGGGCTCTGGTTTTGTTCTTCCAGCTCTGCTTTAGCTCCTCGGGCTCTGGTTTGGGTCCACGTGTCTCGTTTTGTTCCTCAGGCCCACCATTTTTTCCTCGGTCTCTGGTTTTGTTCTTCGGCTTCTGGTGTTCTTCCTCGGGCTCTGGTTTAATTTCTCGGGTTCTGGTTTTGTTCCTCGAGCTCTGGTTTAGTTCCATTGGCTCTGGTTTTGTTCCTCAGGCTCTGGTTTGTTTCCTTGGGCTCTGGTTTTGTTCCTCGGACTCTAGTATAATTCCACGGCTCTGGTTTTGTTCCTTGGGGCCTCCTTTTGTTCTTCGCGATCTGGTTTTGTTCCTCGGGATCTGGTTTTGTTCCTCGGGCTCTGGTTTCTTTCCTCGGGAGCTCGTTTTGTTCCTCGAGCTGTGGTTTTGCTCCTCTAGCTCTCGTTGTCTTCCTCGGGCTCTGGTTTTCTTCCTCGGGCTCTGCTTTTCTTCCTCGAGGGCTAGTTTTGTTCCTCGGGGTCTGGTTTTATTCCTCGGGCCCTCCTTTTGTTCTTCGGGATCTGGTTTTGTTCCTCGGGCTCTGGTTTTCTTCCTCGGGCTCTGGTTTTTTTCCTCGGGCTCTGGTTTTGTTCCTCGAGCTGTGGTTTTGCTCCTCTAGCTCTGGCTGTCTTCCTCGGGCTCTGGTTTTCTTCCTCGGGCTGTGGTTTTCTTCCTCGAGGCCTGGTTTTGTTCCCCGAGCTCTGGTTTTGTTCTTCCAGCTCTGCTTTAGCTCCTCGGGCTCTGGTTTGGGTCCATGGGTGTCGTTTTGTTCCTCAGGCCCACCATTTCTTCCTCGGTCTCTGGTTTTGTTCCTCGGGCTCTGGTTTTCTTCCTCAGGCTCTGGTATTGTTCCTCGGCCTCTTTTTTTGTTCCTCTGCCCCTGCTTTTTTTTCTCGGCCTCTGGTTTTGTTCCCCGGGCTCTGGTTTAGTTCCACGGGCTCTGGTTTTGTTCCTCAGGCTCTGGTTTTTTTCCTCGGGCTCTGGTGTTGTTCCTCGGACTCTAGTATAATTCCACGGGCTCTGGTTTTGTTCCTTGGGGCCTCCTTTTGTTCTTCGCGATCTGGTTTTGTTCCTCGGGATCTGGTTTTGTTCCTCGGGCTCTGGTTTCTTTCCTCGGGAGCTCGTTTTGTTCCTCGAGCTGTGGTTTTGCTCCTCTAGCTCTCGTTGTCTTCCTCGGGCTCTGGTTTACTTCCTCGGGCTCTGCTTTTCTTCCTCGAGGGCTAGTTTTGTTCCTCGGGCTCTGGTTTTTTTCCTCAGGCCCTCCTTTTGTTCTTCGGGATCTGGTTTTGTTCCTCGGGCTCTGGTTTTCTTCCTCGGGCTCTGGTTTCTTTCCTCGGGAGCTCCTTTTGTTCCTCGAGCTGTGGTTTTGCTCCTCTAGCTCTCGTTGTCTTCCTCGGGCTCTGGTTTTCTTCCTCGAGGGCTAGTTTTGTTCCTCGGGGTCTCGTTTTATTCCTCGGACCCTCCTTTTGTTCTTCGGGACCTGCTTTTGTTCCTTGGGCTCTGGTTTCTTTCCTCGGGCTCTGGTTTTGTTCCTCGAGCTGTGGTTTTGCTCCTCTAGCTCTGGTTGTCTTCCTCGGGCTCTGGTTTTTTCCTCGAGGGCTGGTTTTGTTCCCCGGGCTCTGGTTTTGTTCTTCCAGCTCTGCTTTAGCTCCTCGGGCTCTGGTTTGGATCCATGGGTCTCGTTTTTTTCCTCTGGCCCACCATTTCTTCCTCGGTCTCTGGTTTTGTTCCTCAGGTTCTGGTTTTCTTCCTCGGGCTCTGGTTTAATTTCTCGGGTTCTGGTTTTGTTCCTCGAGCTCTGGTTTAGTTCCATTGGCTCTGGTTTTGTTCCTCAGGCGCTGGTTTTTTTCCTAGGGCTCTGGTGTTGTTCCTTGGACTCTAGTATAATTCCACGGGCTCTGGTTTTGTTCCTTGGGGCCTCCTTTTGTTCTTCGCGATCTGGTTTTGTTCCTCGGGATCTGGTTTTGTTCCTCGGGCTCTGGTTTCTTTCCTCGTGCTCTGGTTTTGTTCCTCGAGCTGTGATTTTGCTCCTCTAGCTCTGGTTGTCTTCCTCGGGCTCTGGTTTTCTTCCTCGAGGGCTAGTTTTGTTCCTCGGGCTCCGGTTTTTTTCCTCAGGCCCTCCTTTTGTTCTTCGGGATCTGGTTTTGTTCCTCGGGCTCTGGTTTTCTTCCTCGGGCTCTGGTTTCTTTCCTCGAGCTGTGATTTTCCTCCTCTAGCTCTGGTTGTCTTCCTCGGGCTCTGTTTTTCTTCCTCGAGGGCTAGTTTTTTTCCTCGGGCTCTGGTTTTGTTCCTTGGGGCCTCCTTTTGTTCTTCGCGATCTGATTTTGTTCCTTGGGCTCTGGTTTCTTTCCTTGGGCTCTGGTTTTGTTCCTCGAGCTGTGGTTTTCTTCCTCGAGGGCTGGTTTTGTTCCCCGGGCTCTGGTTTTGTTCTTCCAGCTCTGCTTTAGCTCCTCGGGCTCTGGTTTGGGTCCACGGGTCTCGTTTTGTTCCTCGGGCCCACCATTTCTTCCTCGGGCTCTGGTTTTGTTCCTCGGGCTCTGGTTTTCTTCCTCGGGCTCTGGTATTGTTCCTCGGCCTCTTTTTTTGTTCCTCTGCCCCTGCTTTTTTTTCTCGGCCTCTGGTTTTGTTCCCCGGGCTCTGGTTTAATTCCACGGGCTCTGCTTTTGTTCCTCAGGCTCTGGTTTTTTTCCTCGGGCTCTGGTTTCTTTCCTCGGGAGCTCCTTTTGTTCCTCGAGCTGTGGTTTTGCTCCTCTAGCTCTGGTGTCTTCCTCGGGCTCTGGTTTTCTTCCTCGAGGGCTAGTTTTGTTCCTCGGGGTCTCGTTTTATTCCTCGGACCCTCCTTTTGTTCTTCGGGACCTGCTTTTGTTCCTTGGGCTCTGGTTTCTTTCCTCGGGCTCTGGTTTTGTTCCTCGAGCTGTGGTTTTGCTCCTCTAGCTCTGGTGTCTTCCTCGGGCTCTGGTTTTCTTCCTCGAGGGCTAGTTTTGTTCCTCGGGGTCTCGTTTTATTCCTCGGACCCTCCTTTTGTTCTTCGGGACCTGCTTTTGTTCCTTGGGCTCTGGTTTCTTTCCTCCGGCTCTGGTTTTGTTCCTCGAGCTGTGGTTTTGCTCCTCTAGCTCTGGTTGTCTTCCTCGGGCTCTGGTTTTCTTCCTCGAGGGCTGGTTTTGTTCCCCGGGCTCTGGTTTTGTTCTTCCAGCTCTGCTTTAGCTCCTCGGGCTCTGGTTTGGGTCCACGTGTCTCGTTTTGTTCCTCAGGCCCACCATTTTTTCCTCGGTCTCTGGTTTTGTTCCTCGGCTTCTGGTGTTCTTCCTCAGGCTCTGGTTTAATTTCTCGGCCTCTGGTTTTGTTCTCCGGGCTCTGGTTTAATTCCACGGGCTCTGCTTTTGTTCCTCAGGCTCTGGTTTTTTTCCTCGGGCTCTGGTTTTGTTCCTCGGACACTAGTATAATTCCACGGGCTCTGGTTTTGTTCCTTGGGGCCTCCTTTTGTTCTTCGCGATCTGGTTTTGTTCCTCGGGCTCTGGTTTTTGTTCCTCGGGCTCTGGTTTCTTTCCTCGGGCTCTGGTTGTCTTCCTCAGGCTCTGGTTTTCTTCCTCGGGCTCTAGTTTTCTTCCTCGAGGGCTGGTTTTGTTCCCCGGGCTCTGGTTTTGTTCTTCCAGCTCTGCTTTAGCTCCTCGGGCTCTGGTTTGGGTCCACAGGTCTCGTTTTGTTCCTCGGGCCCACCATTTCTTCCTCGATCTCTGGTTTTTTTCCTCGGGTTCTGGTTTTCTTCCTCGGGCTCTGGTTTAATTTCTCGGGTTCTGGTTTTGTTCCTCGAGCTCTGTTTTAGTTCCATTGGCTCTGGTTTTCTTCCTCAGGCTCTGGTTTTTTTCCTCGGGCTCTGGTTTTGTTCCTCGGACTCTAGTATAATTCCACGGGCTCTGGTTTTCTTCCTTGGGGCCTCCTTTTGTTCTTCGGGACCTGTTTTTGTTCCTCGGGATCTGGTTTTGTTCCTCGGGCTCTGGTTTCTTTCCTCGGGAGCTCGTTTTGTTCCTCGAGCTGTGGTTTTGCTCCTCTAGCTCTGGTTGTCTTCCTCGGGCTCTGGTTTTCTTCCTCGGGCTCTGCTTTTCTTCCTCGAGGGCTAGTTTTGTTCCTCGAGCTCTGGTTTAGTTCCATTGGCTCTGGTTTTGTTCCTCAGGCGCTGGTTTTTTTCCTAGGGCTCTGGTGTTGTTCCTTGGACTCTAGTATAATTCCACGGGCTCTGGTTTTGTTCCTTGGGGCCTCCTTTTGTTCTTCGCGATCTGGTTTTGTTCCTCGGGATCTGGTTTTGTTCCTCGGGCTCTGGTTTCTTTCCTCGTGCTCTGGTTTTGTTCCTCGAGCTGTGATTTTGCTCCTCTAGCTCTGGTTGTCTTCCTCGGGCTCTGGTTTTCTTCCTCGAGGGCTAGTTTTGTTCCTCGGGCTCCGGTTTTTTTCCTCAGGCCCTCCTTTTGTTCTTCGGGATCTGGTTTTGTTCCTCGGGCTCTGGTTTTCTTCCTCGGGCTCTGGTTTCTTTCCTCGAGCTGTGATTTTCCTCCTCTAGCTCTGGTTGTCTTCCTCGGGCTCTGTTTTTCTTCCTCGAGGGCTAGTTTTTTTCCTCGGGCTCTGGTTTTGTTCCTTGGGGCCTCCTTTTGTTCTTCGCGATCTGATTTTGTTCCTTGGGCTCTGGTTTCTTTCCTTGGGCTCTGGTTTTGTTCCTCGAGCTGTGGTTTTCTTCCTCGAGGGCTGGTTTTGTTCCCCGGGCTCTGGTTTTGTTCTTCCAGCTCTGCTTTAGCTCCTCGGGCTCTGGTTTGGGTCCACGGGTCTCGTTTTGTTCCTCGGGCCCACCATTTCTTCCTCGGGCTCTGGTTTTGTTCCTCGGGCTCTGGTTTTCTTCCTCGGGCTCTGGTATTGTTCCTCGGCCTCTTTTTTTGTTCCTCTGCCCCTGCTTTTTTTTCTCGGCCTCTGGTTTTGTTCCCCGGGCTCTGGTTTAATTCCACGGGCTCTGCTTTTGTTCCTCAGGCTCTGGTTTTTTTCCTCGGGCTCTGGTTTCTTTCCTCGGGAGCTCCTTTTGTTCCTCGAGCTGTGGTTTTGCTCCTCTAGCTCTGGTGTCTTCCTCGGGCTCTGGTTTTCTTCCTCGAGGGCTAGTTTTGTTCCTCGGGGTCTCGTTTTATTCCTCGGACCCTCCTTTTGTTCTTCGGGACCTGCTTTTGTTCCTTGGGCTCTGGTTTCTTTCCTCGGGCTCTGGTTTTGTTCCTCGAGCTGTGGTTTTGCTCCTCTAGCTCTGGTGTCTTCCTCGGGCTCTGGTTTTCTTCCTCGAGGGCTAGTTTTGTTCCTCGGGGTCTCGTTTTATTCCTCGGACCCTCCTTTTGTTCTTCGGGACCTGCTTTTGTTCCTTGGGCTCTGGTTTCTTTCCTCCGGCTCTGGTTTTGTTCCTCGAGCTGTGGTTTTGCTCCTCTAGCTCTGGTTGTCTTCCTCGGGCTCTGGTTTTCTTCCTCGAGGGCTGGTTTTGTTCCCCGGGCTCTGGTTTTGTTCTTCCAGCTCTGCTTTAGCTCCTCGGGCTCTGGTTTGGGTCCACGTGTCTCGTTTTGTTCCTCAGGCCCACCATTTTTTCCTCGGTCTCTGGTTTTGTTCCTCGGCTTCTGGTGTTCTTCCTCGGGCTCTGGTTTAATTTCTCGGCCTCTGGTTTTGTTCTCCGGGCTCTGGTTTAATTCCACGGGCTCTGCTTTTGTTCCTCAGGCTCTGGTTTTTTTCCTCGGGCTCTGGTTTTGTTCCTCGGACACTAGTATAATTCCACGGGCTCTGGTTTTGTTCCTTGGGGCCTCCTTTTGTTCTTCGCGATCTGGTTTTGTTCCTCGGGCTCTGGTTTTTGTTCCTCGGGCTCTGGTTTCTTTCCTCGGGCTCTGGTTGTCTTCCTCAGGCTCTGGTTTTCTTCCTCGGGCTCTAGTTTTCTTCCTCGAGGGCTGGTTTTGTTCCCCGGGCTCTGGTTTTGTTCTTCCAGCTCTGCTTTAGCTCCTCGGGCTCTGGTTTGGGTCCACAGGTCTCGTTTTGTTCCTCGGGCCCACCATTTCTTCCTCGATCTCTGGTTTTTTTCCTCGGGTTCTGGTTTTCTTCCTCGGGCTCTGGTTTAATTTCTCGGGTTCTGGTTTTGTTCCTCGAGCTCTGTTTTAGTTCCATTGGCTCTGGTTTTCTTCCTCAGGCTCTGGTTTTTTTCCTCGGGCTCTGGTTTTGTTCCTCGGACTCTAGTATAATTCCACGGGCTCTGGTTTTCTTCCTTGGGGCCTCCTTTTGTTCTTCGGGACCTGTTTTTGTTCCTCGGGATCTGGTTTTGTTCCTCGGGCTCTGGTTTCTTTCCTCGGGAGCTCGTTTTGTTCCTCGAGCTGTGGTTTTGCTCCTCTAGCTCTGGTTGTCTTCCTCGGGCTCTGGTTTTCTTCCTCGGGCTCTGCTTTTCTTCCTCGAGGGCTAGTTTTGTTCCTCGGGCTCTGGTTTTATTCCTCGGGCCCTCCTTTTGTTCTTCGGGATCTGGTTTTGTTCCTCGGGCTCTGGTTTTCTTCCTCGGGCTCTGGATTCATTCCTCGGGCTCTGGTTTTCTTCCTCGGGCTCTGCTTTTCTTCCTCGAGGGCTAGTTTTGTTCCTCGGGGTCTCGTTTTATTCCGCGGGCCCTCCTTTTGTTCTTCGGGATCTGGTTTTCTTCCTCGGGCTCTGGTTTTCTTCCTCGAGGGCTGGTTTTGTTCCCCGGGCTCTGGTTTTGTTTTTCCAGTTCTGCTTTAGCTCCTCGGGCTCTGGTTTGCGTCCACGTTTTGTTCCTCAGGCTCTGGTTTGGGTCCACGTTTTGTTCCTCGGGCCCACCATTTGTTCCTCCGTCTCTGGTTTTGTTCCTCGGGTTCTGGTTTCTTTCCTCGGGCTCTGGTTTTGTTCCTCGAGCTGTGGTTTTGCTCCTCTAGCTCTGGTTGTCTTCCTCGGGCTCTGGTTTTGTTCCTTGGGCTCTGGTTTCTTTCCTCGGGCTCTGGTTTTGTTCCTCGAGCTGTGGTTTTGCTCCTCTAGCTCTGGTTGTCTTCCTCGGGCTCTGGTTTTTTCCTCGAGGGCTGGTTTTGTTCCCCGGGCTCTGGTTTTGTTCTTCCAGCTCTGCTTTAGCTCCTCGGGCTCTGGTTTGGATCCATGGGTCTCGTTTTTTTCCTCGGGCCCACCATTTCTTCCTCGGTCTCTGGTTTTGTTCCTCAGGTTCTGGTTTTCTTCCTCGGGCTCTGGTTTAATTTCCTGGGTTCTGGTTTTGTTCCTCGAGCTGTGATTTTGCTCCTCTAGCTCTGGTTGTCTTCCTCGGGCTCTGGTTTTCTTCCTCGAGGGCTAGTTTTGTTCCTCGGGCTCTGGTTTTTTCCTCAGGCCCTCCTTTTGTTCTTCGGGATCTGGTTGTGTTCCTCGGGCTCTGGTTTTCTTCCTCGGGCTCTGGTTTCTTTCCTCGAGCTGTGATTTTGCTCCTCTAGCTCTGGTTGTCTTCCTCGGGCTCTGTTTTTCTTCCTCGAGGGCTAGTTTTTTTCCTCGGGCTCTGGTTTTGTTCCTTGGGGCCTCCTTTTGTTCTTCGCGATCTGATTTTGTTCCTTGGGCTCTGGTTTCTTTCCTTGGGCTCTGGTTTTGTTCCTCGAGCTGTGGTTTTGCTCCTCTAGCTCTGGTTGTCTTCCTCGGGCTCTGGTTTTCTTCCTCGGGCTCTAGTTTTCTTCCTCGAGGGCTGGTTTTGTTCCCCGGGCTCTGGTTTTGTTCTTCCAGCTCTGCTTTAGCTCCTCGGGCTCTGGTTTGGGTCCACGGGTCTCGTTTTGTTCCTCGGGCCCACCATTTCTTCCTCGGGCTCTGGTTTTGTTCCTCGGGCTCTGGTTTTCTTCCTCGGGCTCTGGTATTGTTCCTCGGCCTCTTTTTTTGTTCCTCTGCCCCTGCTTTTTTTTCTCGGCCTCTGGTTTTGTTCCCCGGGCTCTGGTTTAATTCCACGGGCTCTGCTTTTGTTCCTCAGGCTCTGGTTTTTTTCCTCGGGCTCTGGTTTCTTTCCTCGGGAGCTCCTTTTGTTCCTCGAGCTGTGGTTTTGCTCCTCTAGCTCTGGTGTCTTCCTCGGGCTCTGGTTTTCTTCCTCGAGGGCTAGTTTTGTTCCTCGGGGTCTCGTTTTATTCCTCGGACCCTCCTTTTGTTCTTCGGGACCTGCTTTTGTTCCTTGGGCTCTGGTTTCTTTCCTCGGGCTCTGGTTTTGTTCCTCGAGCTGTGGTTTTGCTCCTCTAGCTCTGGTTGTCTTCCTCGGGCTCTGGTTTTCTTCCTCGAGGGCTGGTTTTGTTCCCCGGGCTCTGGTTTTGTTCTTCCAGCTCTGCTTTAGCTCCTCGGGCTCTGGTTTGGGTCCACGTGTCTCGTTTTGTTCCTCAGGCCCACCATTTTTTCCTCGGTCTCTGGTTTTGTTCCTCGGCTTCTGGTGTTCTTCCTCGGGCTCTGGTTTAATTTCTCGGCCTCTGGTTTTGTTCTCCGGGCTCTGGTTTAATTCCACGGGCTCTGCTTTTGTTCCTCAGGCTCTGGTTTTTTTCCTCGGGCTCTGGTTTTGTTCCTCGGACTCTAGTATAATTCCACGGGCTCTGGTTTTGTTCCTTTGGGCCTCCTTTTGTTCTTCACGATCTGGTTTTGTTCCTCGGGCTCTGGTTTTCTTCCTCGGGCTCTGGTTTCTTTCCTCGGGCTCTGGTTGTCTTCCTCAGGCTCTGGTTTTCTTCCTCGGGCTCTAGTTTTCTTCCTCGAGGGCTGGTTTTGTTCCCCGGGCTCTGGTGTTGTTCTTCCAGCTCTGCTTTAGCTCCTCGGGCTCTGGTTTGGGTCCACAGGTCTCGTTTTGTTCCTCGGGCCCACCATTTCTTCCTCGATCTCTGGTTTTTTTCCTCGGGTTCTGGTTTTCTTCCTCGGGCTCTGGTTTAATTTCTCGGGTTCTGGTTTTGTTCCTCGAGCTCTGGTTTAGTTCCATTGGCTCTGGTTTTCTTCCTCAGGCTCTGGTTTTTTTCCTCGGGCTCTGGTTTTGTTCCTCGGACTCTAGTATAATTCCACGGGCTCTGGTTTTGTTCCTTGGGGCCTCCTTTTGTTCTTCGGGACCTGTTTTTGTTCCTCGGGATCTGGTTTTGTTCCTCGGGCTCTGGTTTCTTTCCTCGGGAGCTCGTTTTGTTCCTCGAGCTGTGGTTTTGCTCCTCTAGCTCTGGTTGTCTTCCTCGGGCTCTGGTTTTCTTCCTCGGGCTCTGCTTTTCTTCCTCGAGGGCTAGTTTTGTTCCTCGGGCTCTGGTTTTATTCCTCGGGCCCTCCTTTTGTTCTTCGGGATCTGGTTTTGTTCCTCGGGCTCTGGTTTTCTTCCTCGGGCTCTGGTTTCATTCCTCGGGCTCTGGTTTTCTTCCTCGGGCTCTGCTTTTCTTCCTCGAGGGCTAGTTTTGTTCCTCGGGGTCTCGTTTTATTCCGCGGGCCCTCCTTTTGTTCTTCAGGATCTGGTTTTGTTCCTCGGGCTCTGGTTTTCTTCCTCGAGGGCTGGTTTTGTTCCCCGGGCTCTGGTTTTGTTTTTCCAGTTCTGCTTTAGCTCCTCGGGCTCTGGTTTGCGTCCACGTTTTGTTCCTCAGGCTCTGGTTTGGGTCCACGTTTTGTTCCTCGGGCCCACCATTTGTTCCTCCGTCTCTGGTTTTGTTCCTCGGGTTCTGGTTTCTTTCCTCGGGCTCTGGTTTTGTTCCTCGAGCTGTGGTTTTGCTCCTCTAGCTCTGGTTGTCTTCCTCGGGCTCTGGTTTTGTTCCTCGGGCTCTGGTTTCTTCCTCGAGGGCTGGTTTTGTTGCCCGGGCTCTGGTTTTGTTCTTCCAGCTCTGCTTTAGCTCCTCGGGCTCTGGTTTGGGTCCACGGGTCTCGTTTTGTTCCTCGGGCCCACCATTTCTTCCTCGGGGTCTGGTTGTCTTCCTCGGGCTCTGGTTTTGTTCCTCGGGCTCTGGTTTTCTTCCTCGAGGGCTAGTTTTGTTCCTCGGGGTCTCGTTTTATTCCTCGGACCCTCCTTTTGTTCTTCGGGACCTGCTTTTGTTCCTTGGGCTCTGGTTTCTTTCCTCGGGCTCTGGTTTTGTTCCTCGAGCTGTGGTTTTGCTCCTCTAGCTCTGGTTGTCTTCCTCGGGCTCTGGTTTTCTTCCTCGAGGGCTGGTTTTGTTCCCCGGGCTCTGGTTTTGTTCTTCCAGCTCTGCTTTAGCTCCTCGGGCTCTGGTTTGGGTCCACGTGTCTCGTTTTGTTCCTCAGGCCCACCATTTTTTCCTCGGTCTCTGGTTTTGTTCCTCGGCTTCTGGTGTTCTTCCTCGGGCTCTGGTTTAATTTCTCGGGTTCTGGTTTTGTTCCTCGAGCTCTGCTTTAGTTCCATTGGCTCTGGTTTTGTTCCTCAGGCTCTGGTTTGTTTCCTCGGGCTCTGGTTTTGTTCCTCGGACTCTAGTATAATTCCACGGCTCTGGTTTTGTTCCTTGGGGCCTCCTTTTGTTCTTCGCGATCTGGTTTTGTTCCTCGGGATCTGGTTTTGTTCCTCGGGCTCTGGTTTCTTTCCTCGGGAGCTCGTTTTGTTCCTCGAGCTGTGGTTTTGCTCCTCTAGCTCTCGTTGTCTTCCTCGGGCTCTGGTTTTCTTCCTCGGGCTCTGCTTTTCTTCCTCGAGGGCTAGTTTTGTTCCTCGGGCTCTGGTTTTATTCCTCGGGCCCTCCTTTTGTTCTTCAGGATCTGGTTTTGTTCCTCGGGATCTGGTTTTCTTCCTCGGGCTCTGGTTTATTTCCTCGGGCTCTGGTTTTGTTCCTCGAGCTGTGGTTTTGCTCCTCTAGCTCTGGCTGTCTTCCTCGGGCTCTGGTTTTCTTCCTCGGGCTCTGGTTTTCTTCCTCGGGCTCTGGTTTTCTTCCTCGAGGGCTGGTTTTGTTCCCCGAGCTCTGGTTTTGTTCTTCCAGCTCTGCTTTAGCTCCTCGGGCTCTGGTTTGGGTCCATGGGTGTCGTTTTGTTCCTCAGGCCCACCATTTCTTCCTCGGTCTCTGGTTTTGTTCCTCGGGCTCTGGTTTTCTTCCTCAGGCTCTGGTATTGTTCCTCGGCCTCTTTTTTTGTTCCTCTGCCCCTGCTTTTTTTTCTCGGCCTCTGGTTTTGTTCCCCGGGCTCTGGTTTAGTTCCACGGGCTCTGGTTTTGTTCCTCAGGCTCTGGTTTTTTTCCTCGGGCTCTGGTGTTGTTCCTCGGACTCTAGTATAATTCCACGGGCTCTGGTTTTGTTCCTTGGGGCCTCCTTTTGTTCTTCGCGATCTGGTTTTGTTCTTCGGGATCTGGTTTTGTTCCTCGGGCTCTGGTTTCTTTCCTCGGGAGCTCGTTTTGTTCCTCGAGCTGTGGTTTTGCTCCTCTAGCTCTCGTTGTCTTCCTCGGGCTCTGGTTTACTTCCTCGGGCTCTGCTTTTCTTCCTCGAGGGCTAGTTTTGTTCCTCGGGCTCTGGTTTTTTTCCTCAGGCCCTCCTTTTGTTCTTCGGGATCTGGTTTTGTTCCTCGGGCTCTGGTTTTCTTCCTCGGGCTCTGGTTTCTTTCCTCGGGAGCTCCTTTTGTTCCTCGAGCTGTGGTTTTGCTCCTCTAGCTCTCGTTGTCTTCCCCGGGCTCTGGTTTTCTTCCTCGAGGGCTAGTTTTGTTCCTCGGGGTCTCGTTTTATTCCTCGGACCCTCCTTTTGTTCTTCGGGACCTGCTTTTGTTCCTTGGGCTCTTGTTTCCTTCCTCGGGCTCTGGTTTTGTTCCTCGAGCTGTGGTTTTGCTCCTCTAGCTCTGGTTGTCTTCCTCGGGCTCTGTTTTTTTCCTCGAGGGCTGGTTTTGTTCCCCGGGCTCTGGTTTTGTTCTTCCAGCTCTGCTTTAGCTCCTCGGGCTCTGGTTTGGATCCATGGGTCTCGTTTTTTTCCTCGGGCCCACCATTTCTTCCTCGGTCTCTGGTTTTGTTCCTCGGGTTCTGGTTTTCTTCCTCGGGCTCTGGTTTAATTTCCTGGGTTCTGGTTTTGTTCCTCAAGCTCTGGTTTAGTTCCATTGGCTCTGGTTTTGTTCCTCAGGCGCTGGTTTTTTTCCTAGGGCTCTGGTGTTGTTCCTTGGACTCTAGTATAATTCCACGGGCTCTGGTTTTGTTCCTTGGGGCCTCCTTTTGTTCTTCGCGATCTGGTTTTGTTCCTCGGGAACTGGTTTTGTTCCTCGGGCTCTGGTTTCTTTCCTCGTGCTCTGGTTTTGTTCCTCGAGCTGTGATTTTGCTCCTCTAGCTCTGGTTGTCTTCCTCGGGCTCTGGTTTTCTTCCTCGAGGGCTAGTTTTGTTCCTCGGGCTCTGGTTTTTTTCCTCAGGCCCTCCTTTTGTTCTTCGGGATCTGGTTTTGTTCCTCGGGCTCTGGTTTTCTTCCTCGGGCTCTGGTTTCTTTCCTCGAGCTGTGATTTTCCTCCTCTAGCTCTGGTTGTCTTCCTCGGGCTCTGTTTTTCTTCCTCGAGGGCTAGTTTTTTTCCTCGGGCTCTGGTTTTGTTCCTTGGGGCCTCCTTTTGTTCTTCGCGATCTGATTTTGTTCCTTGGGCTCTGGTTTCTTTCCTTGGGCTCTGGTTTTGTTCCTCGAGCTGTGGTTTTGCTCCTCTAGCTCTGGTTGTCTTCCTCGGGCTCTGGTTTTCTTCCTCGGGCTCTGGTTTTCTTCCTCGAGGGCTGGTTTTGTTCCCCGGGCTCTGGTTTTGTTCTTCCAGCTCTGCTTTAGCTCCTCGGGCTCTGGTTTGGGTCCACGGGTCTCGTTTTGTTCCTCGGGCCCACCATTTCTTCCTCGGGCTCTGGTTTTGTTCCTCGGGCTCTGGTTTTCTTCCTCGGGCTCTGGTATTGTTCCTCGGCCTCTTTTTTTGTTCCTCTGCCCCTGCTTTTTTTTCTCGGCCTCTGGTTTTGTTCCCCGGGCTCTGGTTTAATTCCACGGGCTCTGCTTTTGTTCCTCAGGCTCTGGTTTTTTTCCTCGGGCTCTGGTTTCTTTCCTCGGGAGCTCCTTTTGTTCCTCGAGCTGTGGTTTTGCTCCTCTAGCTCTGGTGTCTTCCTCGGGCTCTGGTTTTCTTCCTCGAGGGCTAGTTTTGTTCCTCGGGGTCTCGTTTTATTCCTCGGACCCTCCTTTTGTTCTTCGGGACCTGCTTTTGTTCCTTGGGCTCTGGTTTCTTTCCTCGGGCTCTGGTTTTGTTCCTCGAGCTGTGGTTTTGCTCCTCTAGCTCTGGTTGTCTTCCTCGGGCTCTGGTTTTCTTCCTCGAGGGCTGGTTTTGTTCCCCGGGCTCTGGTTTTGTTCTTCCAGCTCTGCTTTAGCTCCTCGGGCTCTGGTTTGGGTCCACGTGTCTCGTTTTGTTCCTCAGGCCCACCATTTTTTCCTCGGTCTCTGGTTTTGTTCCTCGGCTTCTGGTGTTCTTCCTCGGGCTCTGGTTTAATTTCTCGGCCTCTGGTTTTGTTCTCCGGGCTCTGGTTTAATTCCACGGGCTCTGCTTTTGTTCCTCAGGCTCTGGTTTTTTTCCTCGGGCTCTGGTTTTGTTCCTCGGACACTAGTATAATTCCACGGGCTCTGGTTTTGTTCCTTGGGGCCTCCTTTTGTTCTTCGCGATCTGGTTTTGTTCCTCGGGCTCTGGTTTTCTTCCTCAGGCTCTGGTTTTCTTCCTCGGGCTCTAGTTTTCTTCCTCGAGGGCTGGTTTTGTTCCCCGGGCTCTGGTTTTGTTCTTCCAGCTCTGCTTTAGCTCCTCGGGCTCTGGTTTGGGTCCATGGGTCTCGTTTTGTTCCTCGGGCCCACCATTTCTTCCTCGGTCTCTGGTTTTTTTCCTCGGGTTCTGGTTTTCTTCCTCGGGCTCTGGTTTAATTTCTCGGGTTCTGGTTTTGTTCCTCGAGCTCTGTTTTAGTTCCATTGGCTCTGGTTTTCTTCCTCAGGCTCTGGTTTTTTTCCTCGGGCTCTGGTTTTGTTCCTCGGACTCTAGTATAATTCCACGGGCTCTGGTTTTCTTCCTTGGGGCCTCCTTTTGTTCTTCGGGACCTGTTTTTGTTCCTCGGGATCTGGTTTTGTTCCTCGGGCTCTGGTTTCTTTCCTCGGGAGCTCGTTTTGTTCCTCGAGCTGTGGTTTTGCTCCTCTAGCTCTGGTTGTCTTCCTCGGGCTCTGGTTTTCTTCCTCGGGCTCTGCTTTTCTTCCTCGAGGGCTAGTTTTGTTCCTCGGGCTCTGGTTTTATTCCTCGGGCCCTCCTTTTGTTCTTCGGGATCTGGTTTTGTTCCTCGGGCTCTGGTTTTCTTCCTCGGGCTCTGGATTCATTCCTCGGGCTCTGGTTTTCTTCCTCGGGCTCTGCTTTTCTTCCTCGAGGGCTAGTTTTGTTCCTCGGGGTCTCGTTTTATTCCGCGGGCCCTCCTTTTGTTCTTCGGGATCTGGTTTTCTTCCTCGGGCTCTGGTTTTCTTCCTCGAGGGCTGGTTTTGTTCCCCGGGCTCTGGTTTTGTTTTTCCAGTTCTGCTTTAGCTCCTCGGGCTCTGGTTTGCGTCCACGTTTTGTTCCTCAGGCTCTGGTTTGGGTCCACGTTTTGTTCCTCGGGCCCACCATTTGTTCCTCCGTCTCTGGTTTTGTTCCTCGGGTTCTGGTTTCTTTCCTCGGGCTCTGGTTTTGTTCCTCGAGCTGTGGTTTTGCTCCTCTAGCTCTGGTTGTCTTCCTCGGGCTCTGGTTTTGTTCCTTGGGCTCTGGTTTCTTTCCTCGGGCTCTGGTTTTGTTCCTCGAGCTGTGGTTTTGCTCCTCTAGCTCTGGTTGTCTTCCTCGGGCTCTGGTTTTTTCCTCGAGGGCTGGTTTTGTTCCCCGGGCTCTGGTTTTGTTCTTCCAGCTCTGCTTTAGCTCCTCGGGCTCTGGTTTGGATCCATGGGTCTCGTTTTTTTCCTCGGGCCCACCATTTCTTCCTCGGTCTCTGGTTTTGTTCCTCAGGTTCTGGTTTTCTTCCTCGGGCTCTGGTTTAATTTCCTGGGTTCTGGTTTTGTTCCTCGAGCTGTGATTTTGCTCCTCTAGCTCTGGTTGTCTTCCTCGGGCTCTGGTTTTCTTCCTCGAGGGCTAGTTTTGTTCCTCGGGCTCTGGTTTTTTCCTCAGGCCCTCCTTTTGTTCTTCGGGATCTGGTTGTGTTCCTCGGGCTCTGGTTTTCTTCCTCGGGCTCTGGTTTCTTTCCTCGAGCTGTGATTTTGCTCCTCTAGCTCTGGTTGTCTTCCTCGGGCTCTGTTTTTCTTCCTCGAGGGCTAGTTTTTTTCCTCGGGCTCTGGTTTTGTTCCTTGGGGCCTCCTTTTGTTCTTCGCGATCTGATTTTGTTCCTTGGGCTCTGGTTTCTTTCCTTGGGCTCTGGTTTTGTTCCTCGAGCTGTGGTTTTGCTCCTCTAGCTCTGGTTGTCTTCCTCGGGCTCTGGTTTTCTTCCTCGGGCTCTAGTTTTCTTCCTCGAGGGCTGGTTTTGTTCCCCGGGCTCTGGTTTTGTTCTTCCAGCTCTGCTTTAGCTCCTCGGGCTCTGGTTTGGGTCCACGGGTCTCGTTTTGTTCCTCGGGCCCACCATTTCTTCCTCGGGCTCTGGTTTTGTTCCTCGGGCTCTGGTTTTCTTCCTCGGGCTCTGGTATTGTTCCTCGGCCTCTTTTTTTGTTCCTCTGCCCCTGCTTTTTTTTCTCGGCCTCTGGTTTTGTTCCCCGGGCTCTGGTTTAATTCCACGGGCTCTGCTTTTGTTCCTCAGGCTCTGGTTTTTTTCCTCGGGCTCTGGTTTCTTTCCTCGGGAGCTCCTTTTGTTCCTCGAGCTGTGGTTTTGCTCCTCTAGCTCTGGTGTCTTCCTCGGGCTCTGGTTTTCTTCCTCGAGGGCTAGTTTTGTTCCTCGGGGTCTCGTTTTATTCCTCGGACCCTCCTTTTGTTCTTCGGGACCTGCTTTTGTTCCTTGGGCTCTGGTTTCTTTCCTCGGGCTCTGGTTTTGTTCCTCGAGCTGTGGTTTTGCTCCTCTAGCTCTGGTTGTCTTCCTCGGGCTCTGGTTTTCTTCCTCGAGGGCTGGTTTTGTTCCCCGGGCTCTGGTTTTGTTCTTCCAGCTCTGCTTTAGCTCCTCGGGCTCTGGTTTGGGTCCACGTGTCTCGTTTTGTTCCTCAGGCCCACCATTTTTTCCTCGGTCTCTGGTTTTGTTCCTCGGCTTCTGGTGTTCTTCCTCGGGCTCTGGTTTAATTTCTCGGCCTCTGGTTTTGTTCTCCGGGCTCTGGTTTAATTCCACGGGCTCTGCTTTTGTTCCTCAGGCTCTGGTTTTTTTCCTCGGGCTCTGGTTTTGTTCCTCGGACACTAGTATAATTCCACGGGCTCTGGTTTTGTTCCTTTGGGCCTCCTTTTGTTCTTCACGATCTGGTTTTGTTCCTCGGGCTCTGGTTTTCTTCCTCGGGCTCTGGTTTCTTTCCTCGGGCTCTGGTTGTCTTCCTCAGGCTCTGGTTTTCTTCCTCGGGCTCTAGTTTTCTTCCTCGAGGGCTGGTTTTGTTCCCCGGGCTCTGGTGTTGTTCTTCCAGCTCTGCTTTAGCTCCTCGGGCTCTGGTTTGGGTCCACAGGTCTCGTTTTGTTCCTCGGGCCCACCATTTCTTCCTCGATCTCTGGTTTTTTTCCTCGGGTTCTGGTTTTCTTCCTCGGGCTCTGGTTTAATTTCTCGGGTTCTGGTTTTGTTCCTCGAGCTCTGGTTTAGTTCCATTGGCTCTGGTTTTCTTCCTCAGGCTCTGGTTTTTTTCCTCGGGCTCTGGTTTTGTTCCTCGGACTCTAGTATAATTCCACGGGCTCTGGTTTTGTTCCTTGGGGCCTCCTTTTGTTCTTCGGGACCTGTTTTTGTTCCTCGGGATCTGGTTTTGTTCCTCGGGCTCTGGTTTCTTTCCTCGGGAGCTCGTTTTGTTCCTCGAGCTGTGGTTTTGCTCCTCTAGCTCTGGTTGTCTTCCTCGGGCTCTGGTTTTCTTCCTCGGGCTCTGCTTTTCTTCCTCGAGGGCTAGTTTTGTTCCTCGGGCTCTGGTTTTATTCCTCGGGCCCTCCTTTTGTTCTTCGGGATCTGGTTTTGTTCCTCGGGCTCTGGTTTTCTTCCTCGGGCTCTGGTTTCATTCCTCGGGCTCTGGTTTTCTTCCTCGGGCTCTGCTTTTCTTCCTCGAGGGCTAGTTTTGTTCCTCGGGGTCTCGTTTTATTCCGCGGGCCCTCCTTTTGTTCTTCAGGATCTGGTTTTGTTCCTCGGGCTCTGGTTTTCTTCCTCGAGGGCTGGTTTTGTTCCCCGGGCTCTGGTTTTGTTTTTCCAGTTCTGCTTTAGCTCCTCGGGCTCTGGTTTGCGTCCACGTTTTGTTCCTCAGGCTCTGGTTTGGGTCCACGTTTTGTTCCTCGGGCCCACCATTTGTTCCTCCGTCTCTGGTTTTGTTCCTCGGGTTCTGGTTTCTTTCCTCGGGCTCTGGTTTTGTTCCTCGAGCTGTGGTTTTGCTCCTCTAGCTCTGGTTGTCTTCCTCGGGCTCTGGTTTTGTTCCTCGGGCTCTGGTTTCTTCCTCGAGGGCTGGTTTTGTTGCCCGGGCTCTGGTTTTGTTCTTCCAGCTCTGCTTTAGCTCCTCGGGCTCTGGTTTGGGTCCACGGGTCTCGTTTTGTTCCTCGGGCCCACCATTTCTTCCTCGGGGTCTGGTTGTCTTCCTCGGGCTCTGGTTTTGTTCCTCGGGCTCTGGTTTTCTTCCTCGAGGGCTAGTTTTGTTCCTCGGGGTCTCGTTTTATTCCTCGGACCCTCCTTTTGTTCTTCGGGACCTGCTTTTGTTCCTTGGGCTCTGGTTTCTTTCCTCGGGCTCTGGTTTTGTTCCTCGAGCTGTGGTTTTGCTCCTCTAGCTCTGGTTGTCTTCCTCGGGCTCTGGTTTTCTTCCTCGAGGGCTGGTTTTGTTCCCCGGGCTCTGGTTTTGTTCTTCCAGCTCTGCTTTAGCTCCTCGGGCTCTGGTTTGGGTCCACGTGTCTCGTTTTGTTCCTCAGGCCCACCATTTTTTCCTCGGTCTCTGGTTTTGTTCCTCGGCTTCTGGTGTTCTTCCTCGGGCTCTGGTTTAATTTCTCGGGTTCTGGTTTTGTTCCTCGAGCTCTGCTTTAGTTCCATTGGCTCTGGTTTTGTTCCTCAGGCTCTGGTTTGTTTCCTCGGGCTCTGGTTTTGTTCCTCGGACTCTAGTATAATTCCACGGCTCTGGTTTTGTTCCTTGGGGCCTCCTTTTGTTCTTCGCGATCTGGTTTTGTTCCTCGGGATCTGGTTTTGTTCCTCGGGCTCTGGTTTCTTTCCTCGGGAGCTCGTTTTGTTCCTCGAGCTGTGGTTTTGCTCCTCTAGCTCTCGTTGTCTTCCTCGGGCTCTGGTTTTCTTCCTCGGGCTCTGCTTTTCTTCCTCGAGGGCTAGTTTTGTTCCTCGGGCTCTGGTTTTATTCCTCGGGCCCTCCTTTTGTTCTTCAGGATCTGGTTTTGTTCCTCGGGATCTGGTTTTCTTCCTCGGGCTCTGGTTTATTTCCTCGGGCTCTGGTTTTGTTCCTCGAGCTGTGGTTTTGCTCCTCTAGCTCTGGCTGTCTTCCTCGGGCTCTGGTTTTCTTCCTCGGGCTCTGGTTTTCTTCCTCGAGGGCTGGTTTTGTTCCCCGAGCTCTGGTTTTGTTCTTCCAGCTCTGCTTTAGCTCCTCGGGCTCTGGTTTGGGTCCATGGGTGTCGTTTTGTTCCTCAGGCCCACCATTTCTTCCTCGGTCTCTGGTTTTGTTCCTCGGGCTCTGGTTTTCTTCCTCAGGCTCTGGTATTGTTCCTCGGCCTCTTTTTTTGTTCCTCTGCCCCTGCTTTTTTTTCTCGGCCTCTGGTTTTGTTCCCCGGGCTCTGGTTTAGTTCCACGGGCTCTGGTTTTGTTCCTCAGGCTCTGGTTTTTTTCCTCGGGCTCTGGTGTTGTTCCTCGGACTCTAGTATAATTCCACGGGCTCTGGTTTTGTTCCTTGGGGCCTCCTTTTGTTCTTCGCGATCTGGTTTTGTTCTTCGGGATCTGGTTTTGTTCCTCGGGCTCTGGTTTCTTTCCTCGGGAGCTCGTTTTGTTCCTCGAGCTGTGGTTTTGCTCCTCTAGCTCTCGTTGTCTTCCTCGGGCTCTGGTTTACTTCCTCGGGCTCTGCTTTTCTTCCTCGAGGGCTAGTTTTGTTCCTCGGGCTCTGGTTTTTTTCCTCAGGCCCTCCTTTTGTTCTTCGGGATCTGGTTTTGTTCCTCGGGCTCTGGTTTTCTTCCTCGGGCTCTGGTTTCTTTCCTCGGGAGCTCCTTTTGTTCCTCGAGCTGTGGTTTTGCTCCTCTAGCTCTGGTTGTCTTCCCCGGGCTCTGGTTTTCTTCCTCGAGGGCTAGTTTTGTTCCTCGGGGTCTCGTTTTATTCCTCGGACCCTCCTTTTGTTCTTCGGGACCTGCTTTTGTTCCTTGGGCTCTTGTTTCCTTCCTCGGGCTCTGGTTTTGTTCCTCGAGCTGTGGTTTTGCTCCTCTAGCTCTGGTTGTCTTCCTCGGGCTCTGTTTTTTTCCTCGAGGGCTGGTTTTGTTCCCCGGGCTCTGGTTTTGTTCTTCCAGCTCTGCTTTAGCTCCTCGGGCTCTGGTTTGGATCCATGGGTCTCGTTTTTTTCCTCGGGCCCACCATTTCTTCCTCGGTCTCTGGTTTTGTTCCTCGGGTTCTGGTTTTCTTCCTCGGGCTCTGGTTTAATTTCCTGGGTTCTGGTTTTGTTCCTCAAGCTCTGGTTTAGTTCCATTGGCTCTGGTTTTGTTCCTCAGGCGCTGGTTTTTTTCCTAGGGCTCTGGTGTTGTTCCTTGGACTCTAGTATAATTCCACGGGCTCTGGTTTTGTTCCTTGGGGCCTCCTTTTGTTCTTCGCGATCTGGTTTTGTTCCTCGGGAACTGGTTTTGTTCCTCGGGCTCTGGTTTCTTTCCTCGTGCTCTGGTTTTGTTCCTCGAGCTGTGATTTTGCTCCTCTAGCTCTGGTTGTCTTCCTCGGGCTCTGGTTTTCTTCCTCGAGGGCTAGTTTTGTTCCTCGGGCTCTGGTTTTTTTCCTCAGGCCCTCCTTTTGTTCTTCGGGATCTGGTTTTGTTCCTCGGGCTCTGGTTTTCTTCCTCGGGCTCTGGTTTCTTTCCTCGAGCTGTGATTTTCCTCCTCTAGCTCTGGTTGTCTTCCTCGGGCTCTGTTTTTCTTCCTCGAGGGCTAGTTTTTTTCCTCGGGCTCTGGTTTTGTTCCTTGGGGCCTCCTTTTGTTCTTCGCGATCTGATTTTGTTCCTTGGGCTCTGGTTTCTTTCCTTGGGCTCTGGTTTTGTTCCTCGAGCTGTGGTTTTGCTCCTCTAGCTCTGGTTGTCTTCCTCGGGCTCTGGTTTTCTTCCTCGGGCTCTGGTTTTCTTCCTCGAGGGCTGGTTTTGTTCCCCGGGCTCTGGTTTTGTTCTTCCAGCTCTGCTTTAGCTCCTCGGGCTCTGGTTTGGGTCCACGGGTCTCGTTTTGTTCCTCGGGCCCACCATTTCTTCCTCGGGCTCTGGTTTTGTTCCTCGGGCTCTGGTTTTCTTCCTCGGGCTCTGGTATTGTTCCTCGGCCTCTTTTTTTGTTCCTCTGCCCCTGCTTTTTTTTCTCGGCCTCTGGTTTTGTTCCCCGGGCTCT
Source organism: Calonectris borealis (assembly GCF_964195595.1). Taxonomy (NCBI): domain Eukaryota; kingdom Metazoa; phylum Chordata; class Aves; order Procellariiformes; family Procellariidae; genus Calonectris; species Calonectris borealis. Next base: position 26,135,359 of record NC_134322.1, read on the forward strand.
GGTTTAATTCCACGGGCTCTGCTTTTGTTCCTCAGGCTCTGGTTTTTTTCCTCGGGCTCTGGTTTCTTTCCTCGGGAGCTCCTTTTGTTCCTCGAGCTGTGGTTTTGCTCCTCTAGCTCTGGTGTCTTCCTCGGGCTCTGGTTTTCTTCCTCGAGGGCTAGTTTTGTTCCTCGGGGTCTCGTTTTATTCCTCGGACCCTCCTTTTGTTCTTCGGGACCTGCTTTTGTTCCTTGGGCTCTGGTTTCTTTCCTCGGGCTCTGGTTTTGTTCCTCGAGCTGTGGTTTTGCTCCTCTAGCTCTGGTTGTCTTCCTCGGGCTCTGGTTTTCTTCCTCGAGGGCTGGTTTTGTTCCCCGGGCTCTGGTTTTGTTCTTCCAGCTCTGCTTTAGCTCCTCGGGCTCTGGTTTGGGTCCACGTGTCTCGTTTTGTTCCTCAGGCCCACCATTTTTTCCTCGGTCTCTGGTTTTGTTCCTCGGCTTCTGGTGTTCTTCCTCGGGCTCTGGTTTAATTTCTCGGCCTCTGGTTTTGTTCTCCGGGCTCTGGTTTAATTCCACGGGCTCTGCTTTTGTTCCTCAGGCTCTGGTTTTTTTCCTCGGGCTCTGGTTTTGTTCCTCGGACACTAGTATAATTCCACGGGCTCTGGTTTTGTTCCTTGGGGCCTCCTTTTGTTCTTCGCGATCTGGTTTTGTTCCTCGGGCTCTGGTTTTCTTCCTCGGGCTCTGGTTTCTTTCCTCGGGCTCTGGTTGTCTTCCTCAGGCTCTGGTTTTCTTCCTCGGGCTCTAGTTTTCTTCCTCGAGGGCTGGTTTTGTTCCCCGGGCTCTGGTTTTGTTCTTCCAGCTCTGCTTTAGCTCCTCGGGCTCTGGTTTGGGTCCATGGGTCTCGTTTTGTTCCTCGGGCCCACCATTTCTTCCTCGGTCTCTGGTTTTTTTCCTCGGGTTCTGGTTTTCTTCCTCGGGCTCTGGTTTAATTTCTCGGGTTCTGGTTTTGTTCCTCGAGCTCTGTTTTAGTTCCATTGGCTCTGGTTTTCTTCCTCAGGCTCTGGTTTTTTTCCTCGGGCTCTGGTTTTGTTCCTCGGACTCTAGTATAATTCCACGGGCTCTGGTTTTCTTCCTTGGGGCCTCCTTTTGTTCTTCGGGACCTGTTTTTGTTCCTCGGGATCTGGTTTTGTTCCTCGGGCTCTGGTTTCTTTCCTCGGGAGCTCGTTTTGTTCCTCGAGCTGTGGTTTTGCTCCTCTAGCTCTGGTTGTCTTCCTCGGGCTCTGGTTTTCTTCCTCGGGCTCTGCTTTTCTTCCTCGAGGGCTAGTTTTGTTCCTCGGGGTCTCGTTTTATTCCTCGGGCCCTCCTTTTGTTCTTCGGGATCTGGTTTTGTTCCTCGGGCTCTGGTTTTCTTCCTCGGGCTCTGGTTTCATTCCTCGGGCTCTGGTTTTCTTCCTCGGGCTCTGCTTTTCTTCCTCGAGGGCTAGTTTTGTTCCTCGGGGTCTCGTTTTATTCCTCGGGCCCTCCTTTTGTTCTTCGGGATCTGGTTTTCTTCCTCGGGCTCTGGTTTTCTTCCTCAAGGGCTGGTTTTGTTCCCCGGGCTCTGGTTTTGTTTTTCCAGTTCTGCTTTAGCTCCTCGGGCTCTGGTTTGCGTCCACGTTTTGTTCCTCAGGCTCTGGTTTGGGTCCACGTTTTGTTCCTCGGGCCCACCATTTGTTCCTCCGTCTCTGGTTTTGTTCCTCGGGTTCTGGTTTCTTTCCTCGGGCTCTGGTTTTGTTCCTCGAGCTGTGGTTTTGCTCCTCTAGCTCTGGTTATCTTCCTCGGGCTCTGGTTTTGTTCCTTGGGCTCTGGTTTCTTTCCTCGGGCTCTGGTTTTGTTCCTCGAGCTGTGGTTTTGCTCCTCTAGCTCTGGTTGTCTTCCTTGGGCTCTGGTTTTTTCCTCGAGGGCTGGTTTTGTTCCCCGGGCTCTGGTTTTGTTCTTCCAGCTCTGCTTTAGCTCCTCGGGCTCTGGTTTGGATCCATGGGTCTCGTTTTTTTCCTCGGGCCCACCATTTCTTCCTCGGTCTCTGGTTTTGTTCCTCAGGTTCTGGTTTTCTTCCTCGGGCTCTGGTTTAATTTCCTGGGTTCTGGTTTTGTTCCTCGAGCTCTGGTTTAGTTCCATTGGCTCTGGTTTTGTTCCTCAGGCTCTGGTTTTTTTCCTAGGGCTCTGGTGTTGTTCCTTGGACTCTAGTATAATTCCACGGGCTCTGGTTTTGTTCCTTGGGGCCTCCTTTTGTTCTTCGCGATCTGGTTTTGTTCCTCGGGATCTGGTTTTGTTCCTCGGGCTCTGGTTTCTTTCCTCGTGCTCTGGTTTTGTTCCTCGAGCTGTGATTTTGCTCCTCTAGCTCTGGTTGTCTTCCTCGGGCTCTGGTTTTCTTCCTCGAGGGCTAGTTTTGTTCCTCGGGGTCTCGTTTTTTTCCTCAGGCCCTCCTTTTGTTCTTTGGGATCTGGTTTTGTTCCTCGGGCTCTGGTTTTCTTCCTCGGGCTCTGGTTTCTTTCCTCGAGCTGTGATTTTCCTCCTCTAGCTCTGGTTGTCTTCCTCGGGCTCTGTTTTTCTTCCTCGAGGGCTAGTTTTTTTCCTCGGGCTCTGGTTTTGTTCCTTGGGGCCTCCTTTTGTTCTTCGCGATCTGATTTTGTTCCTTGGGCTCTGGTTTCTTTCCTTGGGCTCTGGTTTTGTTCCTCGAGCTGTGGTTTTGCTCCTCTAGCTCTGGTTGTCTTCCTCGGGCTCTGGTTTTCTTCCTCGGGCTCTGGTTTTCTTCCTCGAGGGCTGGTTTTGTTCCCCGGGCTCTGGTTTTGTTCTTCCAGCTCTGCTTTAGCTCCTCGGGCTCTGGTTTGGGTCCACGGGACTCGTTTTGTTCCTCGGGCCCACCATGTGTTCCTCGGTCTCTGGTTTTGTTCCTCGGGCTCTGGTTTTCTTCCTCGGGCTCTGGTATTGTTCCTCGGCCTCTTTTTTTGTTCCTCTGCCCCTGCTTTTTTTTCTCGGCCTCTGGTTTTGTTCCCCGGGCTCTGGTTTAATTCCACGGGCTCTGCTTTTGTTCCTCAGGCTCTGGTTTTTTTCCTCGGGCTCTGGTTTCTTTCCTCGGGAGCTCCTTTTGTTCCTCGAGCTGTGGTTTTGCTCCTCTAGCTCTGGTGTCTTCCTCGGGCTCTGGTTTTCTTCCTCGAGGGCTAGTTTTGTTCCTCGGGGTCTCGTTTTATTCCTCGGACACTCCTTTTGTTCTTCGGGACCTGCTTTTGTTCCTTGGGCTCTGGTTTCTTTCCTCGGGCTCTGGTTTTGTTCCTCGAGCTGTGGTTTTGCTCCTCTAGCTCTGGTTGTCTTCCTCGGGCTCTGGTTTTCTTCCTCGAGGGCTGGTTTTGTTCCCCGGGCTCTGGTTTTGTTCTTCCAGCTCTGCTTTAGCTCCTCGGGCTCTGGTTTGGGTCCACGGGTCTCGTTTTGTTCCTCAGGCCCACCATTTTTTCCTCGGTCTCTGGTTTTGTTCCTCGGCTTCTGGTGTTCTTCCTCGGGCTCTGGTTTAATTTCTCGGCCTCTGGTTTTGTTCTCCGGGCTCTGGTTTAATTCCACGGGCTCTGCTTTTGTTCCTCAGGCTCTGGTTTAATTCCACGGGCTCTGCTTTTGTTCCTCAGGCTCTGGTTTTTTTCCTCGGGCTCTGGTTTTGTTCCTCGGACACTAGTATAATTCCACGGGCTCTGGTTTTGTTCCTTGGGGCCTCCTTTTGTTCTTCGCGATCTGGTTTTGTTCCTCGGGCTCTGGTTTTCTTCCTCGGGCTCTGGTTTCTTTCCTCGGGCTCTGGTTGTCTTCCTCGGGCTCTGGTTGTCTTCCTCAGTCTCTGGTTTTCTTCCTCGGGCTCTAGTTTTCTTCCTCGAGGGCTGGTTTTGTTCCCAGGGCTCTGGTGTTGTTCTTCCAGCTCTGCTTTAGCTCCTCGGGCTCTGGTTTGGGTCCACAGGTCTCGTTTTGTTCCTCGGGCCCACCATTTCTTCCTCGGTCTCTGGTTTTTTTCCTCGGGTTCTGGTTTTCTTCCTCGGGCTCTGGTTTAATTTCTCGGGTTCTGGTTTTGTTCCTCGAGCTCTGTTTTAGTTCCATTGGCTCTGGTTTTCTTCCTCAGGCTCTGGTTTTTTTCCTCGGGCTCTGGTTTTGTTCCTCGGACTCTAGTATAATTCCACGGGCTCTGGTTTTGTTCCTTGGGGCCTCCTTTTGTTCTTCGGGACCTGTTTTTGTTCCTCGGGATCTGGTTTTGTTCCTCGGGCTCTGGTTTCTTTCCTCGGGAGCTCGTTTTGTTCCTCGAGCTGTGGTTTTGCTCCTCTAGCTCTGGTTGTCTTCCTCGGGCTCTGGTTTTCTTCCTCGGGCTCTGCTTTTCTTCCTCGAGGGCTAGTTTTGTTCCTCGGGCTCTGGTTTTATTCCTCGGGCCCTCCTTTTGTTCTTCGGGATCTGGTTTTGTTCCTCGGGCTCTGGTTTTCTTCCTCGGGCTCTGGTTTCATTCCTCGGGCTCTGGTTTTCTTCCTCGGGCTCTGCTTTTCTTCCTCGAGGGCTAGTTTTGTTCCTCGGGGTCTCGTTTTATTCCTCGGGCCCTCCTTTTGTTCTTCGGGATCTGGTTTTGTTCCTCGGGCTCTGGTATTCTTCCTCGAGGGCTGGTTTTGTTCCCCGGGCTCTGGTTTTGTTCTTCCAGCTCTGCTTTAGCTCCTCGGGCTCTGGTTTGCGTCCACGTTTTGTTCCTCAGGCTCTGGTTTGGGTCCACGTTTTGTTCCTCGGGCCCACCATTTGTTCCTCCGTCTCTGGTTTTGTTCCTCGGGTTCTGGTTTCTTTCCTCGGGCTCTGGTTTTGTTCCTCGAGCTGTGGTTTTGCTCCTCTAGCTCTGGTTGTCTTCCTCGGGCTCTGGTTTTGTTCCTCGGGCTCTGGTTTCTTCCTCGAGGGCTGGTTTTGTTGCCCGGGCTCTGGTTTTGTTCTTCCAGCTCTGCTTTAGCTCCTCGGGCTCTGGTTTGGGTCCACGGGTCTCGTTTTGTTCCTCGGGCCCACCATTTCTTCCTCGGGGTCTGGTTTTGTTCCTCGGGCTCTGGTTTTCTTCCTCGGGCTCTGGTATTGTTCCTCGGCCTCTTTTTTGTTCCTCTGCCCCTGCTTTTTTTTCTCGGCTTCTGGTTTTGTTCCCCGGGCTCTGGTTTAGTTCCACGGTCTCTGCTTTTGTTCCGCAGGCTCTGGTTTTCGTCCTCGGGCTCTGGTTTTGTTCCTCGGACTCTAGTATACTTCCACGGGCTCTGGTTTTATTCCTCGGGCCCTCCTTTTGTTCTTCGGGATCTGGTTTTGTTCCTCGGGCTCTGGTTTTCTTCCTCGGGCTCTGGTTTATTTCCTCGGGCTCTGGTTTTGTTCCTCGATCTGTGGTTTTGCTCCTCTAGCTCTGGTTGTCTTCCTCGGGATCTGGTTTTCTTCCTCGGGCTCTGGTTTTCTTCCTCGAGGGCTGGTTTTATTCCCCGGGCTCTAGTTTTGTCCTTCCAGCTCTGCTTTAGCTTCTCGGGCTCTTGTTTGGGTCCACGGGACTCGTTTTGTTCCTCGGGCCTACCATTTATTCCTCAGTCTCTGGTTTTGTTCCTCGGGTTCTGGTTTTCTTCCTCGGGCTCTGGTTTAATTTCTCGTGTTCTGGTTTTGTTCCTCGAGCTCTGGTTTAGTTCCATTGGCTCTGGTTTTGTTCCTCAGGCTCTGGTTTTTTTCCTCGGCCTCTGGTTTTGTTCCTCGGGCTCTGGTTTCTTTCCTCGGGAGCTCGTTTTGTTCCTCGGGATCTGGTTTTGCTCCTCTAGCTCTCGTTGTCTTCCTCGGGCTCTGGTTTTCTTCCTCAGGCTCTGCTTTTCTTCCTCGAAGGCTAGTTTTGTTCCTCGGGCTCTGGTTTTATTCCTCAGGCCCTCCTTTTGTTCTTTGGGATCTGGTTTTGTTCCTCGGGCTCTGGTTTTCTTCCTCCGGCTCTGGTTTCTTTCCTCGGGCTCTGGTTTTGTTCCTTGAGCTGTGGTTTTGCTCCTCTAGCTCTTGTTGTCTTCCTCGGGCTCTGGTATTCTTCCTCGAGGGCTAGTTTTGTTCCTCGGAGTCTCGTTTTTTTCCTCGGGCCCTCCTTTTCTTCTTCAGGACCTGTTTTTGTTCCTTGGGCTCTGGTTTCTTTCCTCGGGCTCTGGTTTTGTTCCTCGAGCTGTGGTTTTGCTCCTCTATCTCTGGTTCTCTTCCTCGGGCTCTGGTTTTCTTCCTCGGGCTCTGGTTTTCTTCCTCGGGCTCTGGTTTCTTTCCTCGGGCTCTGGTTTTGTTCCTCGAGCTGTGGTTTTGCTCCTCTATCTCTCGTTGTCTTCCTCGGGCTCTGGTTTTCTTCCTCGAGGGCTAGTTTTGTTCCTCGGGGTCTCGTTTTATTCCTCGGACCCTCCTTTTGTTCTTCGGGACCTGTTTTTGTTCCTCGGGCTCTTGTTTCATTCCTCGGTCTCTGGTTTCTTTCCTCGGGCTCTGGTTTTGTTCCTCGATCTGTGGTTTTGCTCCTCTAGCTCTGGTTGTCTTCCTCGGGATCTGGTTTTCTTCCTCGGGCTCTGGTTTTCTTCCTCGAGGGCTGGTTTTGTTCCCCGGGCTCTGGTTTTGTTCTTCCAGCTCTGCTTTAGCTCCTCGGGCTCTGGTTTGGGTCCATGGGTCTCGTTTTGTTCCTCGGGCCCACCATTTCTTCCTCGGTCTCTGGTTTTGTTCCTCGGGTTCTGATTTTCTTCCTCGGGCTCTGGTTTAATTTCTCAGGTTCTGGTTTTGTTCCTCAAGCGCTGTTTTAATTCCATTGGCTCTGGTTTTGTTCCTCAGGCTCTGGTTTTTTTCCTCGGGCTCTGGTTTTGTTCCTTGGACTCTAGTATAATTCCACGGGCTCTGGTTTCGTTCCTTGGGGCCTCCTTTTGTTCTTCGCGATCTGGTTTTGTTCCTCGGGATCTGGTTTTGTTCCTCGGGCTCTGGTTTCTTTCCTCGGGAGCTCGTTTTGTTCCTCGAGCTGTGGTTTTGCTCCTCTAGCTCTCGTTGTCTTCCTCGGGCTCTGGTTTTCTTCCTCGGGCTCTGCTTTTCTTCCTCGAGGGCTAGTTTTGTTCCTCGGGCTCTGGTTTTATTCCTCGGGCCCTCCTTTTGTTCTTCGGGATCTGGTTTTGTTCCTCGGGCTCTGGTTTTCTTCCTCGAGGGCTGGTTTTGTTCCCCGGGCTCTGGTTTTGTTTTTCCAGTTCTGCTTTAGCTCCTCGGGCTCTGGTTTGCGTCCACGTTTTGTTCCTCAGGCTCTGGTTTGGGTCCACGTTTTGTTCCTCGGGCCCACCATTTGTTCCTCCGTCTCTGGTTTTGTTCCTCGGGTTCTGGTTTCTTTCCTCGGGCTCTGGTTTTGTTCCTCGAGCTGTGGTTTTGCTCCTCTAGCTCTCGTTGTCTTCCTCGGGCTCTGGTTTTGTTCCTCGGGCTCTGGTTTTCTTCCTCGAGGGCTGGTTTTTTTGCCCGGGCTCTGGTTTTGTTCTTCAAGCTCTGCTTTAGCTCCTCGGGCTCTGGTTTGGGTCCACGGGTCTCGTTTTGTTCCTCGGGCCCACCATTTCTTCCTCGGTCTCTGGTTTTGTTCCTCGGGCTCTGGTTTTCTTCCTCGGGCTCTGGTATTGTTCCTCGGCCTCTTTTTTTGTTCCTCTGCCCCTGCTTTTTTTTCTCGGCCTCTGGTTTTTTTCCCCGGGCTCTGGTTTAGTTCCACGGTCTCTGCTTTTGTTCCGCAGGCTCTGGTTTTCGTCCTCGGGCTCTGGTTTTGTTCCTCGGACTCTAGTATAATTCCACGGGCTCTGGTTTTGTTCCTTGGGGCCTCCTTTTGTTCTTCGCGATCTGGTTTTGCTCCTCGGGATCTGGTTTTATTCCTCGGGCTCTGGTTTCTTTCCTCGGGAGCTCGTTTTGTTCCTCGAGCTGTGGTTTTGCTCCTCTAGCTCTCGTTGTCTTCCTCGGGCTCTGGTTTTCTTCCTCGGGCTCTGCTTTTCTTCCTCGAGGGCTAGTTCTGTTCCTCGGGCTCTGGTTTTATTCCTCGGGCCCTCCTTTTTTTCTTCGGGATCTGGTTTTGTTCCTCGGGCTCTGGTTTTCTTCCTCGGGCTCTGGTTTCTTTCCTCGGGCTCTGGTTTTGTTCCTCGAGCTGTGGTTTTGCTCCTCTAGCTCTCGTTGTCTTCCTCGGGCTCTGGTTTTCTTCCTCGAGGGCTAGTTTTGTTCCTCGGGGTCTCGTTTTATTCCTCGGACCCTCCTTTTGCTCTTCGGGACCTGTTTTTGTTCCTCGGGCTCTTGTTTCGTTCCTCGGTCTCTGGTTTCTTTCCTCAGGCTCTGGTTTTGTTCCTCGATCTGTGGTTTTGCTCCTCTAGCTCTGGTTGTCTTCCTCGGGATCTGGTTTTCTTCCTCGGGCTCTGGTTTTCTTCCTCGAGGGCTGGTTTTATTCCCCGGGCTCTGGTTTTGTCCTTCCAGCTCTGCTTTAGCTTCTCGGGCTCTGGTTTGTGTCCACGGCACTCGTTTTGTTCCTCGGGCCTACCATTTGCTCCTCGGTCTCTGGTTTTGTTCCTCGGGTTCTGGTTTTCTTCCTCGGGCTCTGGTTTAATTTCTCGGGTTCTGGTTTTGTTCCTCGAGCTCTGGTTTAGTTCCATTGGCTCTGGTTTTGTTCCTCAGGCTCTGGTTTTTTTCCTCGGGCTCTGGTTTTGTTCCTCGGGCTCTGTTTTCTTTCCTCGGGAGCTCGTTTTGTTCCTCGAGCTGTGGTTTTGCTCCTCTAGCTCTCGTTGTCTTCCTCGGGCTCTGGTTTTCTTCCTCAGGCTCTGCTTTTCTTCCTCGAAGGCTAGTTTTGTTCCTCGGGCTCTGGTTTTATTCCTCAGGCCCTCCTTTTGTTCTTCGGGATCTGGTTTTGTTCCTCGGGCTCTGGTTTTCTTCCTCCGGCTCTGGTTTCTTTCCTCGGGCTCTGGTTTTGTTCCTTGAGCTGTGGTTTTGCTCCTCTAGCTCTTGTTGTCTTCCTCGGGCTCTGGTATTCTTCCTCGAGGGCTAGTTTTGTTCCTCGGAGTCTCATTTTTTTCCTCGGGCCCTCCTTTTCTTCTTCAGGACCTGTTTTTGTTCCTTGGGCTCTGGTTTCTTTCCTCGGGCTCTGGTTTTTTCCTCGAGCTGTGTTTTTGCTCCTGTATCTCTGGTTCTCTTCCTCGGGCTCTGGTTTTCTTCCTCGGGCTCTGGTTTTCTTCCTCGGGCTCTGGTTTCTTTCCTCGGGCTCTGGTTTTGTTCCTCGAGCTGTGGTTTTGCTCCACTAGCTCTCGTTGTCTTCCTCGGGCTCTGGTTTCCTTCCTCGAGGGTTAGTTTTGTTCCTCGGGGTCTCGTTTTATTCCTCGGACCCTCCTTTTGTTCTTCGGGACCTGTTTTTGTTCCTCGGGCTCTTGTTTCATTCCTCGGTCTCTGGTTTCTTTCCTCGGGCTCTGGTTTTGTTCCTCGATCTGTGGTTTTGCTCCTCTAGCTCTGGTTGTCTTCCTCGGGCTCTGGTTTTCTTCCTCGAGTGCTAGTTTTGTTCTTCGGGCTCTGGTTTTGTTCCTCTAGCTCTGGTTGTCTTCCTCGGGCTCTGGTTTCCTTCCTCGGGCTCTGGTTTTCTTCCTCGAGGGCTGGTTTTGTTGCCTGGGCTCTGGTTTTGTTCCTCGGGGCCTCCTTTTGTTCTTCGCGATCTGATTTTTTTCCTCGGGCTCTGGTTTCGTTCCTCGGGCTCTGGTTTCTTTCGTTGGGTGCTGGTTTTCTTCCTCGAGCTGTGGTTTTGCTCCTCTAGCTCTGGTTGTCTTCCTCGAGCTCTGGTTTTATTCCTCGGGCTCTGGTTTTCTTCCTCGAGGGCTGGTTTTGTTCCCCGGGCTCTGGTTTTGTCCTTCCAGCTCTGCTTTAGCTTCTCGGGCTCTGGTTTGGGTCCACGGGACTCGTTTTGTTCCTCGGGCCCACCATGTGTTCCTCGGTCTCTGGTTTTCTTCCTCGGGCTCTGGTTTAATTTCTCGGGTTCTGGTTTTGTTCCTCGAGCTCTGTTTTAGTTCCATTGGCTCTGGTTTTCTTCCTCAGGCTCTGGTTTTTTTCCTCGGGCTCTGGTTTTGTTCCTCGGACTCTAGTATAATTCCACTTGCTCTGGTTTTTTTCCTTGGGGTCTCCTTTTGTTCTTCGCGATCTGGTTATCTTCCTCGGGCTCTGGTTTTCTTCCTCGGGTTCTGGTTTCTTTCCTCGGGAGCTTGTTTTGTTCCTCGAGCTGTGGTTTTGCTCCTCTAGCTCTCATTGTCTTCCTCGGGCTCTGGTATTCTTCCTCGAGGGTTAGTTTTGTTCCTCGGGGTCTCGTTTTTTTCCTCTGGCCCTCCTTTTCTTCTTCGGGACCTGTTTTTGTTCCTCGGGCTCTGGTTTCTTTCCTCGGGCTCTGGTTTTGTTCCTCGAGCTGTGGTTTTACTCCTCTAGCTCTGGTTGTCTTCCTCGGGCTCTGGTTTTCTTCCTCGAGGGCTGGTTTTGTTCCCCGGGCTCTGGTTTTGTTCTTCCAGCTCTGCTTTAGCTCCTCGGGATCTGGTTTAGGTCCACGGGTCTCGTTTTGTTCCTCGGGCCCACCATTTCTTCCTCCGTCTCTGCTTTTGTTCCTCGGGTTCTGGTTTTCTTCCTCGGGCTCTGGTTTAATTTCTCGGGTTCTGGTTTTGTTCCTCGAGCTCTGTTTTAGTTCCATTGGCTCTGGTTTTGTTCCTCAGGTTCTGTTTTTTTCCTCGGGCTCTGGTTTTTTTCCTCGGACTCTAGTATAATTCCACGGGCTCTGGTTTTGTTCCTTGGGGCCTCCTTTTGTTCTTCGGGATCTGGTTTTGTTCCTCGGGATCTGGTTTTCTTCCTCGGGCTCTGGTTTCTTTCCTCGGGCTCTGGTTTTATTCCTCGAGCTGTTGTTTTACTCCTCTGGCTCTGGTTGTCTTCCTCGGGCTCTGGTATTCTTGCTCGAGGGCTAGTTTTCTTCCTCGGGGTCTCCTTTTTTTCCTCTGGCCCTCCTTTTCTTCTTCAGGACCTGTTTTTGTTCCTTGGGCTCTGGTTTCTTTCCTCGTGCTCTGCTTTTGTTCCTCGAGCTGTGGTTTTACTCCTCTAGCTCTGGTTGTCTTCCTCGGGCTCTGGTTTTCTTCCTCGAGGGCTGGTTTTCTTCCCCGGGCTCTGGTTTTGTTCTTCCAGCTCTGCTTTAGCTCCTCGGGCTCTGGTTTGGGTCCACGGGTCTCGTTTTGTTCCTCGGGCCCACCATTTCTTCCTCGGTCTCTGGTTTTGTTCCTCGGGTTCTGGTTTTCTTCCTCGGGCTCTGGTTTAATTTCTCGGGTTCTGGTTTTGTTCCTCGAGCTCTGGTTTATTTCCATTGGCTCTGGTTTTTTTTCCTCAGGCTCTGGTTTTTTTCCTCGGGCTCTGGTTTTGTTCCTCAGACTCTAGTATAATTCCACGGGCTCTGGTTTTGTTCCTCGGGGCCTCCTTTTGTTCTTCGGGACCTGTTTTTGTTCCTCGGGCTCTGGTTTCTTTCCTCGGGCTCTGGTTTTGTTCCTCGAGCTGTGGTTTTACTCCTTTAGCTCTCATTGTCTTCCTCGGGCTCTGGTTTTCCTCCTCGGGCTCTGCTTTTCTTCCTCGACGGCTAGTTTTGTTCCTCGGGCTCTGGTTTTATTCCTCGGGCCCTCCTTTTGTTCTTCGGGATCTGGTTTTGTTCCTTGGGCTCTGGTTTTCTTCCTCGGGCTCTGGTTTCTTTCCTCTGGCTCTGGTTTTGTTCCTCGAGCTGTGGTTTTGCTCCTCTAGCTCTGGTTGTCTTCCTCGGGCTCTGGTTTTCTTCCTCGGGCTCTGGTTTTCTTCCTCGAGGGCTGGTTTTGTTGCCTGGGCTCTGGTTTTGTTCCTCGGGGCCTCCTTTTGTTCTTCGCGATCTGATTTTTTTCCTTGGGCTCTGGTTTTGTTCCTCGGGCTCTGGTTTCTTTCGTTGGGTGCTGGTTTTCTTCCTCGAGCTGTGGTTTTGCTCCTCTAGCTCTGGTTGTCTTCCTCGGGCTCTGGTTTTCTTCCTCGGGCTCTGGTTTTCTTGCTCGAGGGCTGGTTTTGTTCCCCGGGCTCTGGTTTTGTCCTTCCAGCTCTGCTTTAGCTTCTCGGGCTCTGGTTTGGGTCCACGGGACTCGTTTTGTTCCTCGGGCCCACCATGTGTTCCTCGGTCTCTGGTTTTCTTCCTCGGGCTCTGGTTTAATTTCTCGGGTTCTGGTTTTGTTCCTCGACCTCTGTTTTAGTTCCATTGGCTCTGCTTTTGTTCCTCAGGCTCTGGATTTTTCCTCGGGCTCTGGTTTTGTTCCTCGGACTCTAGTATAATTCCACTTGCTCTGGTTTTTTTCCTTGGGGTCTCCTTTTGTTCTTCACGATCTGGCTATCTTCCTCGGGCTCTGGTTTTCTTCCTCGGGCTCTGGTTTCTTTCCTCGGGAGCTCGTTTTGCTCCTCTAGCTCTCGTTGTCTTCCTCGGGCTCTGGTTTTCTTCCTCGGGCTCTGGTATTCTTCCTCGAGGGCTAGTTTTGTTCCTCGGGGTCTCGTTTTCTTCCTCTGGCCCTCCTTTTCTTCTTCGGGACCTGTTTTTGTTCCTCGGGCTCTGGTTTCTTTCCTCGGGCTCTGGTTTTGTTCCTCGAGCTGTGGTTTTGCTCCTCTAGCTCTCGTTGTCTTCCTCGGGCTCTGGTTTTCTTCCTCGAGGGCTGGTTTTGTTCCCCGGGCTCTGGTTTTGTTCTTCCAGCTCTGCTTTAGCTCCTCGGGCTCTGGTTTAGGTCCACGGGTCTCGTTTTGTTCCTTGGGCCCACCATTTTCCTCGGTCTCTGGTTTTGTTCCTCGGGTTCTGGTTTTCTTCCTCGGGCTCTGGTTTAATTTCTCGGGTTCTGGTTTTGTTCCTCGAGCTCTGGTTTAGTTGCATTGGCTCTGGTTTTGTTCCTCAGGCTCTGTTTTTTTTCCTCGGGCTCTGGTTTTGTTCCTCAGACTCTAGTATAATTCCACGGGCTCTGGTTTTGTTCCTTGGGGCCTCCTTTTGTTCTTTGCGATCTGGTTTTGTTCCTCGGGATCTGGTTTTGTTCCTCGGGCTCTGGTTTCTTTCCTCGGGAGCTCGTTTTTTTCCTCGAGCTGTGGTTTTGCTCCTCTAGCTCTCGTTATCTTCCTCGGGCTCTGGTTTTCTTCCTCGGGCTCTGCTTTTCTTCGTCGAGGGCTAGTTTTGTTCCTCAGGCTCTGGTTTTATTCCTCGGGCCCTCCTTTTGTTCTTCGGGATCTGGTTTTGTTCCTTGGGCTCTGGTTTTCTTCCTCGGGCTCTGGTTTCTTTCCTCTGGCTCTGGTTTTGTTCCTCGAGCTGTGGTTTTGCTCCTCTAGCTCTGGTTGTCTTCCTCGGGCTCTGGTTTTCTTCCTCGGGCTCTGGTTTTCTTCCTCGAGGGCTGGTTTTGTTGCCTGGGCTCTGGTTTTGTTCCTCGGGGCCTCCTTTTGTTCTTCGCGATCTGATTTTTTTCCTTGGGCTCTGGTTTTGTTCCTCGGGCTCTGGTTTCTTTCGTTGGGTGCTGGTTTTCTTCCTCGAGCTGTGGTTTTGCTCCTCTAGCTCTGGTTGTCTTCCTCGGGCTCTGGTTTTCTTCCTCGGGCTCTGGTTTTCTTGCTCGAGGGCTGGTTTTGTTCCCCGGGCTCTGGTTTTGTCCTTCCAGCTCTGCTTTAGCTTCTCGGGCTCTGGTTTGGGTCCACGGGACTCGTTTTGTTCCTCGGGCCCACCATGTGTTCCTCGGTCTCTGGTTTTCTTCCTCGGGCTCTGGTTTAATTTCTCGGGTTCTGGTTTTGTTCCTCGAGCTCTGTTTTAGTTCCATTGGCTCTGCTTTTGTTCCTCAGGCTCTGGATTTTTCCTCGGGCTCTGGTTTTGTTCCTCGGACTCTAGTATAATTCCACTTGCTCTGGTTTTTTTCCTTGGGGTCTCCTTTTGTTCTTCACGATCTGGCTATCTTCCTCGGGCTCTGGTTTTCTTCCTCGGGCTCTGGTTTCTTTCCTCGGGAGCTCGTTTTGCTCCTCTAGCTCTCGTTGTCTTCCTCGGGCTCTGGTTTTCTTCCTCGGGCTCTGGTATTCTTCCTCGAGGGCTAGTTTTGTTCCTCGGGGTCTCGTTTTCTTCCTCTTTCCCTCCTTATCTTCTTCGGGACCTGTTTTTGTTCCTCGGGCTCTGGTTTCTTTCCTCGGGCTCTGGTTTTGTTCCTCGAGCTGTGGTTTTACTCCTTTAGATCTCGTTGTCTTCCTCGGGCTCTGGTTTTCTTCCTCGAGGGCTGGTTTTGTTCCCCGGGCTCTGGTTTTGTTCTTCCAGCTCTGCTTTAGCTCCTCGGGCTCTGGTTTAGGTCCACGGGTCTCGTTTTGTTCCTTGGGCCCACCATTTTCCTCGGTCTCTGGTTTTGTTCCTCGGGTTCTGGTTTTCTTCCTCGGGCTCTGGTTTAATTTCTCGGGTTCTGGTTTTGTTCCTCGAGCTCTGGTTTAGTTGCATTGGCTCTGGTTTTGTTCCTCAGGCTCTGTTTTTTTTCCTCGGGCTCTGGTTTTGTTCCTCAGACTCTAGTATAATTCCACGGGCTCTGGTTTTGTTCCTTGGGGCCTCCTTTTGTTCTTTGCGATCTGGTTTTGTTCCTCGGGATCTGGTTTTGTTCCTCGGGCTCTGGTTTCTTTCCTCGGGAGCTCGTTTTTTTCCTCGAGCTGTGGTTTTGCTCCTCTAGCTCTCGTTATCTTCCTCGGGCTCTGGTTTTCTTCCTCGGGCTCTGCTTTTCTTCGTCGAGGGCTAGTTTTGTTCCTCAGGCTCTGGTTTTATTCCTCGGCCCTCCTTTTGTTCTTCGGGATCTGGTTTTGTTCCTCAGGCTCTGGTTTTCTTCCTCAGGCTCTGGTTTCTTTCCTCGGGCTCTGGGTTTGTTCCTCGAGCTGTGGTTTTGCTCCTCTAGCTCTGGTTGTCTTCCTCGGGCTCTGGTTTTCTTCCTCGGGCTCTGGTTTTCTTCCTCGAGGGCTGGTTTTGTTGCCTGGGCTCTGGTTTTGTTCCTCGGGGCCTCCTTTTGTTCTTCGGGATCTGATTTTGTTTCTCGGGCTCTGGTTTCGTTCCTCGGGCTCTGGTTTCTTTCGTTGGGTGCTGGTTTTCTTCCTCGAGCTGTGGTTTTGCTCCTCTAGCTCTGGTTGTCTTCCTCGGGCTCTGGTTTTCTTCCTCGGGCTCTGGTTTTCTTGCTCGAGGGCTGGTTTTGTTCCCCGGGCTCTGGTTTTGTCCTTCCAGCTCTGCTTTAGCTTCTCGGGCTCTGGTTTGGGTCCACGGGACTCGTTTTGTTCCTCGGGCCCACCATGTGTTCCTCGGTCTCTGGTTTTCTTCCTCGGGCTCTGGTTTAATTTCTCGGGTTCTGGTTTTGTTCCTCGAGCTCTGTTTTAGTTCCATTGGCTCTGCTTTTGTTCCTCAGGCTCTGGATTTTTCCTCGGGCTCTGGTTTTGTTCCTCGGACTCTAGTATAATTCCACTTGCTCTGGTTTTTTTCCTTGGGGTCTCCTTTTGTTCTTCGCGATCTGGCTATCTTCCTCGGGCTCTGGTTTTCTTCCTCGGGCTCTGGTTTCTTTCCTCGGGAGCTCGTTTTGCTCCTCTAGCTCTCGTTGTCTTCCTCGGGCTCTGGTTTTCTTCCTCGGGCTCTGGTATTCTTCCTCGAGGGCTAGTTTTGTTCCTCGGGGTCTCGTTTTCTTCCTCTGGCCCTCCTTTTCTTCTTCGGGACCTGTTTTTGTTCCTCGGGCTCTGATTTCTTTCCTCGGGCTCTGGTTTTGTTCCTCGAGCTGTGGTTTTACTCCTTTAGCTCTCGTTGTCTTCCTCGGGCTCTGGTTTTCTTCCTCGAGGGCTGGTTTTGTTCCCCGGGCTCTGGTTTTGTTCTTCCAGCTCTGCTTTAGCTCCTCGGGCTCTGGTTTAGGTCCACGGGTCTCGTTTTGTTCCTTGGGCCCACCATTTTCCTCGGTCTCTGGTTTTGTTCCTCGGGTTCTGGTTTTCTTCCTCGGGCTCTGGTTTAATTTCTCGGGTTCTGGTTTTGTTCCTCGAGCTCTGGTTTAGTTGCATTGGCTCTGGTTTTGTTCCTCAGGCTCTGTTTTTTTTCCTCGGGCTCTGGTTTTGTTCCTCAGACTCTAGTATAATTCCACGGGCTCTGGTTTTGTTCCTTGGGGCCTCCTTTTGTTCTTTGCGATCTGGTTTTGTTCCTCGGGATCTGGTTTTGTTCCTCGGGCTCTGGTTTCTTTCCTCGGGAGCTCGTTTTTTTCCTCGAGCTGTGGTTTTGCTCCTCTAGCTCTCGTTATCTTCCTCGGGCTCTGGTTTTCTTCCTCGGGCTCTGCTTTTCTTCCTCGAGGGCTAGTTTTGTTCCTCAGGCTCTGGTTTTATTCCTCGGCCCTCCTTTTGTTCTTCGGGATCTGGTTTTGTTCCTCAGGCTCTGGTTTTCTTCCTCAGGCTCTGGTTTCTTTCCTCGGGCTCTGGGTTTGTTCCTCGAGCTGTGGTTTTGCTCCTCTAGCTCTGGTTGTCTTCCTCGGGCTCTGGTTTTCTTCCTCGGGCTCTGGTTTTCTTCCTCGAGGGCTGGTTTTGTTGCCTGGGCTCTGGTTTTGTTCCTCGGGGCCTCCTTTTGTTCTTCGGGATCTGATTTTGTTTCTCGGGCTCTGGTTTCGTTCCTCGGGCTCTGGTTTCTTTCGTTGGGCGCTGGTTTTGTTCCTCGAGCTGTGGTTTTGCTCCTCTAGCTCTGGTTGTCTTCCTCGGGCTCTGGTTTTCTTCCTCGGGCTCTGGTTTTCTTTCTCGAGGGCTAGTTTTGTTCGTCGGGCTCTGGTTTTATTCCTCGAGCCCTCCTTTTTGTTCTTTGGGATCTGGTTTTGTTCCTCGGGCTCTGGTTTCGTTCCTCGGGCACTGGTTTTCTTCCTCGAGCTGTGGTTTTGCTCCTCTAGCTCTGGTTGTCTTCCTCGGGCTCTGGTTTTCTTCCTCGAGGGCTAGTTTTGTTCCTCGGGCTCTGGTTTAGTTCCACAGGCTCTGCTTCTGTTCCTCAGGCTCTGGTTTCTTTCCTCGGGAGTTCCTTTTGTTCCTCGAGCTGTGGTTTTGCTCCTCTAGCTCTCGTTGTCTTCCTCGGGCTCTGGTTTTCCTCCTCGGGCTGTGGTTTTCTTCCTCGAGGGCTAGTTTTGTTCCTCGGGCTCTGGTTTTATTCCGCGGGCCCTCCTTTTGTTCTTCGGGATCTGGTTTTGTTCCTCGGGCTCTGGATTCTTTCCTCGGGCTCTGGTTTTGTTCCTCGAGCTGTGGTTTTGCTCCTCTAGCTCTCGTTGTCTTCCTCGGGCTCTGCTTTTCTTCCTCGAGGGCTAGTTTTGTTCCTCAGTCTCTGGTTTTGTTCCTCGGGCTCTAGTTTTCTTCCTCTAGCTCGGCTTTTGTTCCTCGGCCTCTGCTTTTGTTCCTCTCCCTGTGTTTATTTTTCTCGGGCTCTGGTTTTCTTCCTCGGGCTCTGGGTTAGTTCCACGGGCTCTGGTTCTGTTCCTCGGGCTCTGGTTTAGTTCCACGGGCTCTGGTTTTCTTCCTCCAGCTCTGGTTTTTCTACTCGGGCTCTGGTTTTGTTCCATGGGCTCTGGTTTTATTCCTCGGACTCTAGTTTAGTTCCTCGGGCTCTTGTTTTGTTCCTCCAGCTGTGGCTTTGCTCCTCTAACTCTGGTTTTTTTCCTCGGCATCTGTTTTCCTTAATTGGGCTCTGGTTTTGTTCCTCGGGATCTGGTTTTCTTCCTTGGGCGCTGGTTTTGTTCCCCGGGCTCTGGTTTTGTTCTTCCAGATCTACTTTAGCCTCTCGGGCTCTGGTTTGGGTCCACGGGTCTCGTTTTGTTCCTCGGACCCACCATTTCTTCCTCGGTCTCTGGTTTTGTTCCTCGGGCTCTGTTTTTCTTCCTCAGGCTCTGGTTTAATTTCTCGGGTTCTAGTTTTGTTCCTCGAGCTCTGTTTTAGTTCCATTGGCTCTGGTTTTCTTCCTCAGGCTCTGGTTTTTTCCTCGGGCTCTGGTTTTGTTCCTCAGACTCTCGTTTAATTCCACAGGCTCTGGTTTTGTTCCTCGGGCTCTGGATTCTTTCCTCGGGCTCTGGTTTTGTTCCTCGAGCTGTGGTTTTGCTCCTCTAGCTCTCGTTTTCTTCCTCGGGCTCTGGTTTTCTTCCTCGAGGGCTAGTTTTGTTCCTCGGGCTCTGGTTTAGTTCCACACGCTCTGGTTCTGTTCCTCGGGCTCTGGTTTAGTTCCACGGGCTCTGGTTTTGTTCCTCCAGCTCTGGTTTTTCTACTCGGGCTCTGGTTTTGTTCCATGGGCTCTGGTTTTGTTCCTCGGGCTCTGTTTTAGTTCCGTTGGCTCTGGTTTTGTTCCTCAGGCTCTCGTTTTGTTCGTCGCGCTCTAGTTTTATTCCTCGAGCTCTGGTTTCTTTCCTCGGGCTCTTGTTTTGTTCCTCGAGCTGTGGTTTTGCTCCTCTAGCTCTGGTTTTGTTCCTCAGGCTCTGGTTTTCTTCCTCGAGGGCTAGTTTTGTTCCTCGGGCTCTCGTTTTGTTCTTCCAGCTCTGCTTTATCTCCTCGGGCTCTGGTTTGCTTCCAAGGGTCTCATTTGTTCCTCCTACCCTCCATTTGTTCCTTAGTCTCTGGTTTTGTTCCTCGGGCTCTAATTTTCTTCCTCGAGCTCTGGTTTTGTTCCTCGGCCTCTGGTTTTGTTCCTCTGCCCGTGCTTTTTTTTCCTGGGGCTCTGGTTTTGTTCCTCGGGCTCTCGTTTAGTTCCACAGTCTCTGGTTGTGTTCCTCGGGCTCTGGTTTAGTTCCACGGGCTCTGGTTTTGTTCCTCCAGCTCTGGTTTTTCTACTCGGGCTCTGGTTTTCTTCCATGGGCTCTGCTTATGTTTTAGTTCCGTTGGCTCTGGTTTTATTCCTCGGGCCCTCCTTTTTGTTCTTCGGGATCTGGTTTTATTCGTCGTGCTCTAGTTTTCTTCCTCGACCTCTGGTTTTCTTCCTCAGCCTCTGGTTTTGTTCCTCTGCCTGTGTTTTTTTTTCTCGGGCTCTGGTTTTCTTCCTCGGGCTCTGGTTAAGTTCCACGGGCTCTGGTTCTGTTCCTCGGGCTCTGGTTTAGTTCCACGGGCTCTGGTTTTGTTCCATGGGCTCTGGTTTTGTTCCTTGGGCTCTCGCTTAGATTCACTGGCTCTGGTTTTGTTCCTCAGGCTCTTGTTTTGTTCGTCGGGCTCTGGTTTTATTCCTCGGGCTCTAGTTTAGTTCCTCGGGCTCTTGTTTCGTTCCTCGAGCTGTGGCTTTGCTCCTCTAGCTCTGGTTGTCTTCCTTGGACTCTGGTTTTCTTCCTCGAGGGCTGGTTTTGTTGCCCGGGCTCTGGTTTTGTTCTTCCAGCTCTGCTTTAGCTCCTCGGGCTCTGGTTTGGTTCCAAGGGTCTCGTTTTGTTCCTCGAACCTCCATTTGTTCCTCAGTCTCTGGTTTTGTTCCTCGGGGTCTAGTTTTCTTCTTCTACCACTGGTTTTGTTTCTCGGCCTCAGCTTTTGTTCCTCTGCCCGTGTTTTTTTTTCTCGGGCTCTGGTTTTTTTCCTCAGGCTCTGGGTTAGTTCCACGGGCTCTGGTTCTGTTCCTCGGGCTCTGGTTTAGTTCCATGGGCTCTGGTTTTGTTCCTCCAGCTCTGGTTTTTCTACTCGGGCTCTGGTTTTGTTCCATAGGCTCTGGTTTTATTCCTCGGGCTCTAGTTTAGTTCCTCAGGCTCTTGTTTTGTACCTCGAGCTGTGGCTTTGCTCCTCTACCTCTGGTTTTGTTCCTCGAGATGTGGTTTCCTTCATTGGGCTCTGGTTTTGTTCCTCGGGCTCTGGTTTTCTTCCTCAGGCTCTGGTTTTTTCCTCGGTCTCTGGTTTTGTTCCTCAGACTCTCGTATAATTCCACGAGCTCTGGTTTTGTTCCTCGGGGCCTCCTTTTGTTCTTCGCGATCTCGTTTTGTTCCTCGGGCTCTGGTTTCGTTCCTCGGGCTCTGGATTCTTTCCTCGGGCTCTGGTTTTGTTCCTCGAGCTGTGGTTTTGCTCCTCTAGCTCTCGTTGTCTTCCTCGGGCTCTGGTTTTCTTCCTCGAGGGCTAGTTTTGTTCCTCGGGCTCTGGTTTTATTCCTCGGGCCCTGCTTTTTGTTCTGCGGGATCTGGTTTTGTTCCTCGGGCTCTGGTTTCTTTCCTCGGGCTCTGGTTTCTTTCCTCGGGCACTGGTCTTGTTCCTCGAGCTGTCGTTTTGCTCCTCTAGCTCTGGTTGTCTTCCTCGGGCTCTGGTTTTCTTCCTCGAGGGCTAGTTTTGTTCCTCGGGCTCTCGTGTTGTTCTTCCAGCTCTGCTTTAGCTCCTTGGGCTCTGGTTTGGTTCCAAGGGTCTCGTTTTGTTCCTCGGACCCTCCATTTGTTCCTCAGTCTCTGGTTTTGTTCCTCGGGCTCTAGTTTTCTTCCTCGAGCTCTGGTTTTGTTCCTCGGCCTCTGCTTTTGTTCCTCTGCCCGTGCTTTTTTTTTGGGGGCTCTGGTTTTGTTCCTCGGGCTCTGGTTTATTTCCACGGGCTCTGTTTCTGTTCCTCGGGCTCTGGTTTAGTTCCACGGGCTCTGGTTTTGTTCCTCCAGCTCTGGTTTTTCTACTCGGGCTCTGGTTTTGTTCCATGGGCTCTGGTTTTGTTCCTCGGGCTCTGTTTTAGTTCCATTGGCTCTGGTTTTTTTCCTCAGGCTCTCGTTTTGTTCGTCGCTCTCTGGTTTTATTCCTAGGGCTCTGGTTTCTTTCCTCGGGCACTGGTTTTGTTCCTCGAGCTGTGGCTTTGCTCCTCTAGCTCTGGTTTTGTTCCTCGGGCTCTGGTTTTCTTCCTCGAGGGCTAATTTTGTTCCTCGTGCTCTGGTTTTGTTCTTCCAGCTCTCCTTTAGCTCCTCGGGCTCTGGTTTGGTTCCAAGGGTCTCGTTTTGTTCCTTGGACCCTCCGTTTCTTCCTCAGTCTCTGTTTTTTTTCCTCGGGCTCTAGTTTTCTTCCTCGAGCTCTGGTTTTGTTTCTCGGCCTCTGCTTTTGTTCCTCTGCCCGTGTTTTTTTTTCTCGGGCTCTGGTTTTCTTCCTCGGGCTCTGGTTAAGTTCCACAGGCTCTGGTTCTGTTCCTCGGGCTCTGGTTTAATTCCACGGGCTCTGGTTTTGTTCCTCCAGCTCTAGTTTTACTACTCGGGCTCTAGTTTTGTTCCATGGGCTCTGGTTTTGTTCCTCGGGCTCTCGTTTAGTTTCATTGGCTCTGATTTGTTCCTCAGGCTCTTGTTTTGTTCGTCGGGCTCTGGTTTTATTCCTCGGGCTCTAGTTTAGTTCCTCGGGCTCTTGTTTCGTTCCTCGAGCTGTGGCTTTGCTCTTCTACCTCTGGTTTTGTTCCTCACGATCTGGTTTCGTTCATTGGGCTCTGGTTTTTTTCCTCAGGCTCTGGTTTCTTTCCTCGGGCGCTGGTTTTGTTCCTCGAGCTGTGGTTTTGCTCCTCTAGCTCTCGTTGTCTTCCTCGGGCTCTGGTTTTCCTCCTCGGGCTCTGGTTTTCTTCCTCGAGGGCTAGTTTTGTTCCTCAGGCTCTGGTTTTATTCCTCGGGCCCTCCTTTTGTTCTTCGGGTCTGGTTTTGTTCCTCGGGCTCTGGATTCTTTCCTCGGGCTCTGGTTTTGTTCCTCGAGCTGTGGTTTTGCTCCTCTAGCTCTCGTTGTCTTCCTCGGGCTCTGGTTTTCTTCCTCTAGGGCTAGTTTTGTTCGTCGGGCTCTGGTTTTATTCCTCGGGCCCTCCTTTTTGTTCTTTGGGATCTGGTTTTGTTCCTCGGGCTCTGGTTTCGTTCCTCGGGCACTGGTTTTCTTCCTCGAGCTGTGGTTTTGCTCCTCTAGCTCTGGTTGTCTTCCTCGGGCTCTGGTTTTCTTCCTCGAGGGCTAGTTTTGTTCCTCGGGCTCTGGTTTAGTTCCACAGGCTCTGCTTCTGTTCCTCAGGCTCTGGTTTAGTTCCACGGGCTCTGGTTTTGTTCCTCCAGCTCTGGTTTTTCTACTCGGGCTCTGGTTTTGTTCCATGGGCTCTGGTTTTATTCCTCGGGCTCTAGTTTAGTTCCTCAGGCTCTTGTTTTGTTCCTCGAGCTGTGGCTTTGCTCCTCTACCTCTGGTTTTGTTCCTCGAGATCTGGTTTCCTTCATTGGGCTCTGGTTTTGGTCCTCGGGATCTGGTTTTATTCCTCGGGCGCTGGTTTTTTTCCTCGAGCTGTGGTTTTGTTCTTTGGTATCTGGTTTCGTTCCTCGTGCTCTGGATTCTTTCCTCGGGCACTGGTTCCGTTCCTCGAGCTGTGGTTTTGCTCCTCTAGCTCTCGTTGTCTTCCTCGGGCTCTGGTTTTCCTCCTCGGGCTCTGGTTTTCTTCCTCAAGGGCTAGTTTTGTTCTTTGGGCTCTGGTTTTATTCCTCGGGCCCTCCTTTTGTTCTTCAGGATCTGGTTTTGTTCCTTGGGCTCTGGTTTCCTTCCTCGGGCTCTGGTTTCTTTCCTCGGCCTCTGGTCTTGTTCCTCAAGCTGTGGTTTTGTTCCTCGGGCTCTAGTTTTCTTCCTCAGGCTCTGGTTTAATTTCTCAGCTTCTGGTTTTCTTCCTCGAGCTCTGGTTTTGTTCCTCGGCCTCTGCTTTTGTTCCTCTGCCCCTGCTTTTTTTTCTTGGTCTCTGCTTTTGTGCCCCGGGCTCTGGTTTATTTCCACGGGCTCTGGCTTTGTTCCTCGGACTCTGGTTTAGTTCCACGGGCTCCGGTTTTGTTTCTCGGGCTCTGTTTTAGTTCCACTAGCTGTGGTTTTGTCCCTACATCTCTGGATTTCTACTCGTACTCTGGTTTTGTTCCATGGGCTCTGTTTTTTTTCCTCGCACCCTCCTTTTTCCCTTGTGCTCTGGTTTTGTTCCTCGGGCTCTGGTTTCTTTCCTCAGGCACTGGTTTTTTTTCTCGAGCTGTGGTTTTGCTCCTCTAGCTCTCGTTGTCTTCCTCGGGCTCTGGTTTTCTTCCTCGGGCTCTGGTTTTCTTCCTCGATGGCTAGTTTTGTTCCTTGAGATCTGGTTTTGGTCTTCCAGCTCTGCTTTAGCTCCTCGGGCTCTGGTTTGCTTCCAAGGGTCTCGTTTTGTTCCTCAGACCTCCATTTGTTCCTCAGTCTCTGGTATTGTTCCTCGGGCTCTAGTTTTCTTCCTCGAGCTCTGGTTTTGTTTCTCGGTCTCTGCTTTATTTCCTCTGCCCGTGTTTTTTTTCTCGGGCTCTGGTTTTGTTCCTGGGGCTCTGGTTTAGTTCCACGGACTCTGGTTCTGTTCCTCGGGCTCTGGTTTAGTTCCACGGGCTCTGGTTTTGTTCCTCCAGCTCTGGTTTTTCTACTCGGGCTCTGGTTTTGTTCCATGGGCTCTGGTTTTGTTCCTCGGGCTCTCTTTTAGTTTCATTGGCTCCGGTTTTGTTCCTCAGGCTCTGGTTTTTTCGTCGGTTTCTGTTTTTATTCCTCGGGCTCTAGTTTACTTCCTCGGGCTCTTCTTCTGTTCCTCGAGCTGTGGCTTTGCTCCTCTACCTCTGGTTTTGTTCCTTGGGCTCTGGTTTCGTTCATTGGGCTCTGGTTTTGTTCCTCGGGATCTGGTTTTCTTCCTCGGGATCTGGTTTTGTTCCTCGGGCTCTGGTTTCGTTCCTTGGGAGCTGGTTTTGTTCCTCGAGCTGTGGTTTTGCTCCTCTAGCTCTCGTTGTCTTCCTCGGCTCTGGTTTTCTTCCTCGGGCTCTGGTTTTCTTCCTCGAGGGCTAGTTTTGTTCCTCGGACCGTGCTTTTTTCTCTCGGGCTCTGGTTTTTTTCCTCAGGCTCTGGTGTTGTTCCTCGGGCTCTCGTTTGTTCCTCGGGCTCTGTTTTTCTTCCTCTAGGGCTGCTTTTGTTCCTCGGGCTCTACTTTTATTCCTCGGGCTCTGGTTTTCTTCCTCGAAGGCTGCTTTTGTTCCTCGGGCCCTAGTTTTTTTCCTCTGTCCCTGGTTTTGTTCCTCAAGCTCTCCATTAGTTCCTCAGACTCAGTTTTTTTCCTCGGGCCCTGGTATTTTTCCTCAGTCTCTAGTTTTTTTCCTCGGGCTATCATTTTGTTCCTCGGGTTCTGGTTTTGTTCAACGGGCTCTGATTTTGTTCCTCTGGTCCTCCTTTTCTTCCTCGGGCTCTGTTTCTATTCTCTCAACTAATATTTACCTAGCACTTACCTGCTTCACAGACAAGCTGCGAAGGGGCCACACACTGAATGGGGCTCAGGCACAGAAGCAGCCAGGAATTAAGGTTCACGCTGGCCCTCACCTTCCCTTGGCAGCCCCTCCTCAGCCCCACCAACAACTGCCCCCATCTCTATGGTCTCCCACCTAAACATCAACCTACATCTTACCTTCATCAGATCCAGGGTCTAAAACGTCTACCCACTAGATGGCGCTCCAACACAGATGGAACCAAGATTGACTGACTGTTGAACTCGCCTGCCCTGGCAGCCCTTTGAAATCCCCACTAACGCCGGGGCTCTCTGCCTGTTCTCCCACCTAACCTCAACCTAGCCCTGACCCTCATCGGAGCCAAGCTTCGAAGTGGCCACCCTCCACATGGGGCTTGGCACTGAAGTAGCCAGGAACCAAGACTGATGCTGGCCCTCACGATCTCTTGGCAGCACCTTCTCAGCCCCACCAACACTAGGGCTCTGTGTCTCTTCTCCCAATTATCCTCGACACATCCCTTACCCTCATCAGAGCCAAGCTCCGAAGCGGCCACCCACCTCATGGGGCTCAGGCACAGAAGTAACCAGGAATCAAGGCTGATGCTGGCCCTCACGATTTCTTGGCAGTCCCTTCTCAGCCCCACCAACACCGGGGTTCTGAGTCTGTTCTTCCACCTATCCTCGACATATCCCTTATCCTCAGCAGAGCCAAGCTCTGAAGCAGCCACGCACCGCATGGGGCTTGGCATTGAGGTAGCCCGGAATCAAGGTTGATGCTGGCCCTCACGATCTCTTGGCAGCCCCACCAACACCGGGGCTCTGTGCCTCTGCTCGCACCTAACATCAAGCTACCCCTTACCCTCCTCAGGGCCAAACTTCGGAGCGGCCACCCTCCACGTGGGTCTTAGGCACTGAGGTAGCCAGGAATCAAGGTTCATGCTGGCCCTCACGATCTCTTGGCAGCCCCTTCTCAGCCCCACCAACACTGAGGCTCTGTGTCTGTTCTCCTTATTATCCTCGACACATCCCTTACCCTCATCAGAGCCAAGCTCCCAAGCGAGCACCCTCCACGAGGGCCCTAGGCACTGAGATAGCCAGGAATCAAGGCTGATGCTGGACCTCGCCTTCCGTTTGCAGTCCCTAGGCAGCCCCATCAACACCGTGGCTCTGTGCCGGTTCTCCCACCTAACCTCAACCTAGCCCTGACCCTCATCAGGGACAAGCTCCGAAGCGGCCACCCTCCACATGGGGCTCAGGGGCAGACATGGCCAGGAATGAAGGCTGGTGCTGGCCCTCACGATCTCTTGTCAGCCCCTCCTCAGCCCCACCAACCCCTGCTCCCTTCTCTTTGGTCTCCCACCTAAACATCAACCTACATCTTACCTTCATCAGAGCCAGGCTCTGAAACGTCTACCCACCAGATGGCGCTCCAACACAGAGGGAACCAAGGTGACGGGTGTTCGTTGCACTCGCCTGCCCTGGCAGCCCTTTGAGGTCCCCACCACCACCGGGGCTCTCTCTCGGTTCTCCCAGTTATCTTCGACGTATCCCTTACCTTCATCGGAGCCAAGCTCCGAAGAGGCCACTCTCCACGGGGGGCTTAGGCACTGAAGTAGCCAGGAATCAAGGTTGATGCTGGCCCTCACGATCTCTTGGCAGCACCTTCTCAGCCCCACCAACACCGGGGCTCTGTGTCTCTTCTCCCACCTAACCTCACCCTAGCACTTACCCACTTCAGAGCCAAGCTCCGAAGCGGCCTCCCACCGCATGGGGCTCAGGCACAGAAGTAGCCAGGAATCAAGGTTGACGCTGGCCGTCACGATTTCTTAGCAGTCCCTTCTCAGCCCCACCAACACCGGGGTTCTGAGTCTGTTCTTCCATCTATCCTCGACATATCCCTTATCCTCAGCAGAGCCAAGCCTGAAGCAGCCACCCACCACATGGGCCTAAGCACTGAGGTAGCCAGGAATCAAGGTTGATGCTGGCTCTCACCTTCCCTTGGCAGCCCCACCAAACCGGGGCTCTGTGTCTGTTCTCTCAACTAACCTCGACCTAGCACTTACCCGCTTCACAGACAAGCTCCGAAGCGACCACCCTCCACGTGGGCCTTAGGCACTGAGGTAGCCAGGAACCAAGCTTCATGCTGGCCCTCACCTTCCCTTGGCAGCCCCTCCTCAGCCCCACCAACACATGCCCCCTTCTCTTTGGTCTCCCACCTAAACATCAACCTACATCTTACCTTCATCAGATCCAGGGTCTAAAACGTCTACCCACTAGATGGCGCTCCAACACAGATGGAACCAAGATTGACTGTTTGTTGACCTCGCCTGCCCTGGCAGCCCTTTGAGGTCCCCACCAACAGCGGGGCTCTCTGTTTGTTCTCCCAATTATCCTCGACACATGCCTTATCCTCATCAGAGCTAAGCTCCGAAGCGGCCACCCACCTCATGGGGCTTGGCGCTGAGGTAGCCAGGAATGAAGGCTGATGCTGGCCCTCACGATCTCTTGGCAGCCCCTTCTCAGCCCCATCAACACCGGGGCTCTGTCTCTTCTTCCACCTATGCTCGACATATCCCTTATCCCCATCAGGGCCACGCTCCGACGCGGCTATCCACCACATGGGCCTAAGCGCTGAGGTAGCCAGGAATCAAGATTGATACTGGCCCTCACCTTCACTTGGCAGCCCCACCAACACCGGGGTTCTGTGTCTGTTCTCCCAATTATCCTCGACACATCCCTTACCCTCATCAGAGCTAAGCTCCGAAGCGGCCACCCACCTCATGGGGCTCAGGCACAGAAGTAGCCAGGAATCAAGTTGATGCTGGCCCTCACGATCTCTTGTCCGCCCCTTCTCAGCCCCACCAACACCGGGGCTCTGTGTCTGTTCTCTCAGCTAACCTCGACGTATCCCTTACCCTCATGAGAGCCAAGCTCCAGTGGCCACCCTCCACATGGGACTTGGCACTGAGGTAGCCAGGAATCAAGGCTGATGCTGGCCCTCACCTTCCCTTGGCAGCCCCTTCTCAGCCCCACCAGCATCGTTGCTCTTTGTCTGATCTTCCATCTAACCTCGGCCTATCACTTACCCGCCTCAGAGCCAAGCTTCGAAGCAGCCACCCACCGCATGGGGCTTGGCACTGAGGTAGCCCGGAATCAAGGTTGATGCTGGCCCTCACGATCTCTTGGCAGCCCCACCAACACCGGGGCTCTGTGCCTCTGCTCGCACCTAACATCAAGCTATCCCTTACCCTCCCCAGGGCCAAACTTCGGAGCGGCCACCCTCCACATGGGTCTAAGCACTGAGGTAGCCAGGAATCAAGGTTGAGGCTAGCTCTCACCTTCCCTTGGCGGCCCCACCAAAACCGGGGCTCTGTGTCTGTTCTCTCAACTAACCTCGACCTAGCAGTTACCCGCTTCAGAGACAAGCTCTGAAGCAACAACCCACCTCATAGGGCTTTGGCACTGAGGTAGCCAGGAATCCAGGTTGATGCTGGCCCTCACGATCTCTTGGCAGCCCCTTCTCAGCCCTACCAATACCGGGGCTCTGTGTCTGCTCTCTCAGCTAACCTCGACATATCCCTTACCCTCATCAGAGCCAAGCTCCCAAGCAACCATCCTCCACGTGGGCCTTAGGCACTGAGGTAGCCAGGAACCAAGGTTCACGCTGGCCCTCACCTTCCCTTGGCAGCCCCTCCTCAGCCCCACCAACAACTGCCCCCATCTCTATGGTCTCCCACCTAAACATCAACCTACATCTTACCTTCATCAGATCCAGGGTCTAAAACGTCTACCCACTAGATGGCGCTCCAACACAGATGGAACCAAGATTGACTGACTGTTGAACTCGCCTGCCCTGGCAGCCCTTTGAAATCCCCACTAACGCCGGGGCTCTCTGCCTGTTCTCCCACCTAACCTCAACCTAGCCCTGACCCTCATCGGAGCCAAGCTTCGAAGTGGCCACCCTCCACATGGGGCTTGGCACTGAAGTAGCCAGGAACCAAGACTGATGCTGGCCCTCACGATCTCTTGGCAGCACCTTCTCAGCCCCACCAACACTAGGGCTCTGTGTCTCTTCTCCCAATTATCCTCGACACATCCCTTACCCTCATCAGAGCCAAGCTCCGAAGCGGCCACCCACCTCATGGGGCTCAGGCACAGAAGTAACCAGGAATCAAGGCTGATGCTGGCCCTCACGATTTCTTGGCAGTCCCTTCTCAGCCCCACCAACACCGGGGTTCTGAGTCTGTTCTTCCACCTATCCTCGACATATCCCTTATCCTCAGCAGAGCCAAGCTCTGAAGCAGCCACGCACCGCATGGGGCTTGGCACTGAGGTAGCCCGGAATCAAGGTTGATGCTGGCCCTCACGATCTCTTGGCAGCCCCACCAACACCGGGGCTCTGTGCCTCTGCTCGCACCTAACATCAAGCTACCCCTTACCCTCCTCAGGGCCAAACTTCGGAGCGGCCACCCTCCACGTGGGTCTTAGGCACTGAGGTAGCCAGGAATCAAGGTTCATGCTGGCCCTCACGATCTCTTGGCAGCCCCTTCTCAGCCCCACCAACACTGAGGCTCTGTGTCTGTTCTCCTTATTATCCTCGACACATCCCTTACCCTCATCAGAGCCAAGCTCCCAAGCGAGCACCCTCCACGAGGGCCCTAGGCACTGAGATAGCCAGGAATCAAGGCTGATGCTGGACCTCGCCTTCCGTTTGCAGTCCCTAGGCAGCCCCATCAACACCGTGGCTCTGTGCCGGTTCTCCCACCTAACCTCAACCTAGCCCTGACCCTCATCAGGGACAAGCTCCGAAGCGGCCACCCTCCACATGGGGCTCAGGGGCAGACATGGCCAGGAATGAAGGCTGGTGCTGGCCCTCACGATCTCTTGTCAGCCCCTCCTCAGCCCCACCAACCCCTGCTCCCTTCTCTTTGGTCTCCCACCTAAACATCAACCTACATCTTACCTTCAGCAGAGCCAGGCTCTGAAACGTCTACCCACCAGATGGCGCTCCAACACAGAGGGAACCAAGGTGACGGGTGTTCGTTGCACTCGCCTGCCCTGGCAGCCCTTTGAGGTCCCCACCACCACCGGGGCTCTCTGTCGGTTCTCCCAGTTATCTTCGACGTATCCCTTACCTTCATCGGAGCCAAGCTCCGAAGAGGCCACTCTCCACGGGGGGCTTAGGCACTGAAGTAGCCAGGAATCAAGGTTGATGCTGGCCCTCACGATCTCTTGGCAGCACCTTCTCAGCCCCACCAACACCGGGGCTCTGTGTCTCTTCTCCCACCTAACCTCACCCTAGCACTTACCCACTTCAGAGCCAAGCTCCGAAGCGGCCTCCCACCGCATGGGGCTCAGGCACAGAAGTAGCCAGGAATCAAGGTTGACGCTGGCCGTCACGATTTCTTAGCAGTCCCTTCTCAGCCCCACCAACACCGGGGCTCTGAGTCTGTTCTTCCATCTATCCTCGACATATCCCTTATCCTCAGCAGAGCCAAGCCTGAAGCAGCCACCCACCACATGGGCCTAAGCACTGAGGTAGCCAGGAATCAAGGTTGATGCTGGCTCTCACCTTCCCTTGGCGGCCCCACCAAACCGGGGCTCTGTGTCTGTTCTCTCAACTAACCTCGACCTAGCACTTACCCGCTTCACAGACAAGCTCCGAAGCGACCACCCTCCACGTGGGCCTTAGGCACTGAGGTAACCAGGAACCAAGCTTCATGCTGGCCCTCACCTTCCCTTGGCAGCCCCTCCTCAGCCCCACCAACACATGCCCCCTTCTCTTTGGTCTCCCACCTAAACATCAACCTACATCTTACCTTCATCAGATCCAGGGTCTAAAACGTCTACCCACTAGATGGCGCTCCAACACAGATGGAACCAAGATTGACTGTTTGTTGAACTCGTGTGCCCTGGCAGCCCTTTGAGGTCCCCACCAACAGCGGGGCTCTCTGTTTGTTCTCCCAATTATCCTCGACACATGCCTTATCCTCATCAGAGCTAAGCTCCGAAGCGGCCACCCACCTCATGGGGCTTGGCGCTGAGGTAGCCAGGAATGAAGGCTGATGCTGGCCCTCACGATCTCTTGGCAGCCCCTTCTCAGCCCCATCAACACCGGGGCTCTGTCTCTTCTTCCACCTATGCTCGACATATCCCTTATCCCCATCAGGGCCACGCTCCGACGCGGCTATCCACCACATGGGCCTAAGCGCTGAGGTAGCCAGGAATCAAGATTGATACTGGCCCTCACCTTCACTTGGCAGCCCCACCAACACCGGGGTTCTGTGTCTGTTCTCCCAATTATCCTCGACACATCCCTTACCCTCATCAGAGCTAAGCTCCGAAGCGGCCACCCACCTCATGGGGCTCAGGCACAGAAGTAGCCAGGAATCAAGTTGATGCTGGCCCTCACGATCTCTTGTCCGCCCCTTCTCAGCCCCACCAACACCGGGGCTCTGTGTCTGTTCTCTCAGCTAACCTCGACGTATCCCTTACCCTCATGAGAGCCAAGCTCCAGTGGCCACCCTCCACATGGGACTTGGCACTGAGGTAGCCAGGAATCAAGGCTGATGCTGGCCCTCACCTTCCCTTGGCAGCCCCTTCTCAGCCCCACCAGCATCGTTGCTCTTTGTCTGATCTTCCATCTAACCTCGGCCTATCACTTACCCGCCTCAGAGCCAAGCTTCGAAGCAGCCACCCACCGCATGGGGCTTGGCACTGAGGTAGCCCGGAATCAAGGTTGATGCTGGCCCTCACGATCTCTTGGCAGCCCCACCAACACCGGGGCTCTGTGCCTCTGCTCGCACCTAACATCAAGCTATCCCTTACCCTCCCCAGGGCCAAACTTCGGAGCGGCCACCCTCCACATGGGTCTAAGCACTGAGGTAGCCAGGAATCAAGGTTGAGGCTAGCTCTCACCTTCCCTTGGCGGCCCCACCAAAACCGGGGCTCTGTGTCTGTTCTCTCAACTAACCTCGACCTAGCAGTTACCCGCTTCAGAGACAAGCTCTGAAGCAACAACCCACCTCATAGGGCTTTGGCACTGAGGTAGCCAGGAATACAGGTTGATGCTGGCCCTCACGATCTCTTGGCAGCCCCTTCTCAGCCCTACCAATACCGGGGCTCTGTGTCTGCTCTCTCAGCTAACCTCGACATATCCCTTACCCTCATCAGAGCCAAGCTCCCAAGCAACCATCCTCCACGTGGGCCTTAGGCACTGAGGTAGCCAGGAACCAAGGTTCACGCTGGCCCTCACCTTCCCTTGGCAGCCCCTCCTCAGCCCCACCAACAACTGCCCCCATCTCTATGGTCTCCCACCTAAACATCAACCTACATCTTACCTTCATCAGATCCAGGGTCTAAAACGTCTACCCACTAGATGGCGCTCCAACACAGATGGAACCAAGATTGACTGACTGTTGAACTCGCCTGCCCTGGCAGCCCTTTGAAATCCCCACTAACGCCGGGGCTCTCTGCCTGTTCTCCCACCTAACCTCAACCTAGCCCTGACCCTCATCGGAGCCAAGCTTCGAAGTGGCCACCCTCCACATGGGGCTTGGCACTGAAGTAGCCAGGAACCAAGACTGATGCTGGCCCTCACGATCTCTTGGCAGCACCTTCTCAGCCCCACCAACACTAGGGCTCTGTGTCTCTTCTCCCAATTATCCTCGACACATCCCTTACCCTCATCAGAGCCAAGCTCCGAAGCGGCCACCCACCTCATGGGGCTCAGGCACAGAAGTAACCAGGAATCAAGGCTGATGCTGGCCCTCACGATTTCTTGGCAGTCCCTTCTCAGCCCCACCAACACCGGGGTTCTGAGTCTGTTCTTCCACCTATCCTCGACATATCCCTTATCCTCAGCAGAGCCAAGCTCTGAAGCAGCCACGCACCGCATGGGGCTTGGCACTGAGGTAGCCCGGAATCAAGGTTGATGCTGGCCCTCACGATCTCTTGGCAGCCCCACCAACACCGGGGCTCTGTGCCTCTGCTCGCACCTAACATCAAGCTACCCCTTACCCTCCTCAGGGCCAAACTTCGGAGCGGCCACCCTCCACGTGGGTCTTAGGCACTGAGGTAGCCAGGAATCAAGGTTCATGCTGGCCCTCACGATCTCTTGGCAGCCCCTTCTCAGCCCCACCAACACTGAGGCTCTGTGTCTGTTCTCCTTATTATCCTCGACACATCCCTTACCCTCATCAGAGCCAAGCTCCCAAGCGAGCACCCTCCACGAGGGCCCTAGGCACTGAGATAGCCAGGAATCAAGGCTGATGCTGGACCTCGCCTTCCGTTTGCAGTCCCTAGGCAGCCCCATCAACACCGTGGCTCTGTGCCGGTTCTCCCACCTAACCTCAACCTAGCCCTGACCCTCATCAGGGACAAGCTCCGAAGCGGCCACCCTCCACATGGGGCTCAGGGGCAGACATGGCCAGGAATGAAGGCTGGTGCTGGCCCTCACGATCTCTTGTCAGCCCCTCCTCAGCCCCACCAACCCCTGCTCCCTTCTCTTTGGTCTCCCACCTAAACATCAACCTACATCTTACCTTCAGCAGAGCCAGGCTCTGAAACGTCTACCCACCAGATGGCGCTCCAACACAGAGGGAACCAAGGTGACGGGTGTTCGTTGCACTCGCCTGCCCTGGCAGCCCTTTGAGGTCCCCACCACCACCGGGGCTCTCTGTCGGTTCTCCCAGTTATCTTCGACGTATCCCTTACCTTCATCGGAGCCAAGCTCCGAAGAGGCCACTCTCCACGGGGGGCTTAGGCACTGAAGTAGCCAGGAATCAAGGTTGATGCTGGCCCTCACGATCTCTTGGCAGCACCTTCTCAGCCCCACCAACACCGGGGCTCTGTGTCTCTTCTCCCACCTAACCTCACCCTAGCACTTACCCACTTCAGAGCCAAGCTCCGAAGCGGCCTCCCACCGCATGGGGCTCAGGCACAGAAGTAGCCAGGAATCAAGGTTGACGCTGGCCGTCACGATTTCTTAGCAGTCCCTTCTCAGCCCCACCAACACCGGGGCTCTGAGTCTGTTCTTCCATCTATCCTCGACATATCCCTTATCCTCAGCAGAGCCAAGCCTGAAGCAGCCACCCACCACATGGGCCTAAGCACTGAGGTAGCCAGGAATCAAGGTTGATGCTGGCTCTCACCTTCCCTTGGCGGCCCCACCAAACCGGGGCTCTGTGTCTGTTCTCTCAACTAACCTCGACCTAGCACTTACCCGCTTCACAGACAAGCTCCGAAGCGACCACCCTCCACGTGGGCCTTAGGCACTGAGGTAGTCAGGAACCAAGCTTCATGCTGGCCCTCACCTTCCCTTGGCAGCCCCTCCTCAGCCCCACCAACACATGCCCCCTTCTCTTTGGTCTCCCACCTAAACATCAACCTACATCTTACCTTCATCAGATCCAGGGTCTAAAACGTCTACCCACTAGATGGCGCTCCAACACAGATGGAACCAAGATTGACTGTTTGTTGAACTCGTGTGCCCTGGCAGCCCTTTGAGGTCCCCACCAACAGCGGGGCTCTCTGTTTGTTCTCCCAATTATCCTCGACACATGCCTTATCCTCATCAGAGCTAAGCTCCGAAGCGGCCACCCACCTCATGGGGCTTGGCGCTGAGGTAGCCAGGAATGAAGGCTGATGCTGGCCCTCACGATCTCTTGGCAGCCCCTTCTCAGCCCCATCAACACCGGGGCTCTGTCTCTTCTTCCACCTATGCTCGACATATCCCTTATCCCCATCAGGGCCACGCTCCGACGCGGCTATCCACCACATGGGCCTAAGCGCTGAGGTAGCCAGGAATCAAGATTGATACTGGCCCTCACCTTCACTTGGCAGCCCCACCAACACCGGGGTTCTGTGTCTGTTCTCCCAATTATCCTCGACACATCCCTTACCCTCATCAGAGCTAAGCTCCGAAGCGGCCACCCACCTCATGGGGCTCAGGCACAGAAGTAGCCAGGAATCAAGTTGATGCTGGCCCTCACGATCTCTTGTCCGCCCCTTCTCAGCCCCACCAACACCGGGGCTCTGTGTCTGTTCTCTCAGCTAACCTCGACGTATCCCTTACCCTCATGAGAGCCAAGCTCCAGTGGCCACCCTCCACATGGGACTTGGCACTGAGGTAGCCAGGAATCAAGGCTGATGCTGGCCCTCACCTTCCCTTGGCAGCCCCTTCTCAGCCCCACCAGCATCGTTGCTCTTTGTCTGATCTTCCATCTAACCTCGGCCTATCACTTACCCGCCTCAGAGCCAAGCTTCGAAGCAGCCACCCACCGCATGGGGCTTGGCACTGAGGTAGCCCGGAATCAAGGTTGATGCTGGCCCTCACGATCTCTTGGCAGCCCCACCAACACCGGGGCTCTGTGCCTCTGCTCGCACCTAACATCAAGCTATCCCTTACCCTCCCCAGGGCCAAACTTCGGAGCGGCCACCCTCCACATGGGTCTAAGCACTGAGGTAGCCAGGAATCAAGGTTGAGGCTAGCTCTCACCTTCCCTTGGCGGCCCCACCAAAACCGGGGCTCTGTGTCTGTTCTCTCAACTAACCTCGACCTAGCAGTTACCCGCTTCAGAGACAAGCTCTGAAGCAACAACCCACCTCATAGGGCTTTGGCACTGAGGTAGCCAGGAATACAGGTTGATGCTGGCCCTCACGATCTCTTGGCAGCCCCTTCTCAGCCCTACCAATACCGGGGCTCTGTGTCTGCTCTCTCAGCTAACCTCGACATATCCCTTACCCTCATCAGAGCCAAGCTCCCAAGCAACCATCCTCCACGTGGGCCTTAGGCACTGAGGTAGCCAGGAACCAAGGTTCACGCTGGCCCTCACCTTCCCTTGGCAGCCCCTCCTCAGCCCCACCAACAACTGCCCCCATCTCTATGGTCTCCCACCTAAACATCAACCTACATCTTACCTTCATCAGATCCAGGGTCTAAAACGTCTACCCACTAGATGGCGCTCCAACACAGATGGAACCAAGATTGACTGACTGTTGAACTCGCCTGCCCTGGCAGCCCTTTGAAATCCCCACTAACGCCGGGGCTCTCTGCCTGTTCTCCCACCTAACCTCAACCTAGCCCTGACCCTCATCGGAGCCAAGCTTCGAAGTGGCCACCCTCCACATGGGGCTTGGCACTGAAGTAGCCAGGAACCAAGACTGATGCTGGCCCTCACGATCTCTTGGCAGCACCTTCTCAGCCCCACCAACACTAGGGCTCTGTGTCTCTTCTCCCAATTATCCTCGACACATCCCTTACCCTCATCAGAGCCAAGCTCCGAAGCGGCCACCCACCTCATGGGGCTCAGGCACAGAAGTAACCAGGAATCAAGGCTGATGCTGGCCCTCACGATTTCTTGGCAGTCCCTTCTCAGCCCCACCAACACCGGGGTTCTGAGTCTGTTCTTCCACCTATCCTCGACATATCCCTTATCCTCAGCAGAGCCAAGCTCTGAAGCAGCCACGCACCGCATGGGGCTTGGCACTGAGGTAGCCCGGAATCAAGGTTGATGCTGGCCCTCACGATCTCTTGGCAGCCCCACCAACACCGGGGCTCTGTGCCTCTGCTCGCACCTAACATCAAGCTACCCCTTACCCTCCTCAGGGCCAAACTTCGGAGCGGCCACCCTCCACGTGGGTCTTAGGCACTGAGGTAGCCAGGAATCAAGGTTCATGCTGGCCCTCACGATCTCTTGGCAGCCCCTTCTCAGCCCCACCAACACTGAGGCTCTGTGTCTGTTCTCCTTATTATCCTCGACACATCCCTTACCCTCATCAGAGCCAAGCTCCCAAGCGAGCACCCTCCACGAGGGCCCTAGGCACTGAGATAGCCAGGAATCAAGGCTGATGCTGGACCTCGCCTTCCGTTTGCAGTCCCTAGGCAGCCCCATCAACACCGTGGCTCTGTGCCGGTTCTCCCACCTAACCTCAACCTAGCCCTGACCCTCATCAGGGACAAGCTCCGAAGCGGCCACCCTCCACATGGGGCTCAGGGGCAGACATGGCCAGGAATGAAGGCTGGTGCTGGCCCTCACGATCTCTTGTCAGCCCCTCCTCAGCCCCACCAACCCCTGCTCCCTTCTCTTTGGTCTCCCACCTAAACATCAACCTACATCTTACCTTCAGCAGAGCCAGGCTCTGAAACGTCTACCCACCAGATGGCGCTCCAACACAGAGGGAACCAAGGTGACGGGTGTTCGTTGCACTCGCCTGCCCTGGCAGCCCTTTGAGGTCCCCACCACCACCGGGGCTCTCTGTCGGTTCTCCCAGTTATCTTCGACGTATCCCTTACCTTCATCGGAGCCAAGCTCCGAAGAGGCCACTCTCCACGGGGGGCTTAGGCACTGAAGTAGCCAGGAATCAAGGTTGATGCTGGCCCTCACGATCTCTTGGCAGCACCTTCTCAGCCCCACCAACACCGGGGCTCTGTGTCTCTTCTCCCACCTAACCTCACCCTAGCACTTACCCACTTCAGAGCCAAGCTCCGAAGCGGCCTCCCACCGCATGGGGCTCAGGCACAGAAGTAGCCAGGAATCAAGGTTGACGCTGGCCGTCACGATTTCTTAGCAGTCCCTTCTCAGCCCCACCAACACCGGGGCTCTGAGTCTGTTCTTCCATCTATCCTCGACATATCCCTTATCCTCAGCAGAGCCAAGCCTGAAGCAGCCACCCACCACATGGGCCTAAGCACTGAGGTAGCCAGGAATCAAGGTTGATGCTGGCTCTCACCTTCCCTTGGCGGCCCCACCAAACCGGGGCTCTGTGTCTGTTCTCTCAACTAACCTCGACCTAGCACTTACCCGCTTCACAGACAAGCTCCGAAGCGACCACCCTCCACGTGGGCCTTAGGCACTGAGGTAACCAGGAACCAAGCTTCATGCTGGCCCTCACCTTCCCTTGGCAGCCCCTCCTCAGCCCCACCAACACATGCCCCCTTCTCTTTGGTCTCCCACCTAAACATCAACCTACATCTTACCTTCATCAGATCCAGGGTCTAAAACGTCGACCCACTAGATGGCGCTCCAACACAGATGGAACCAAGATTGACTGTTTGTTGAACTCGTGTGCCCTGGCAGCCCTTTGAGGTCCCCACCAACAGCGGGGCTCTCTGTTTGTTCTCCCAATTATCCTCGACACATGCCTTATCCTCATCAGAGCTAAGCTCCGAAGCGGCCACCCACCTCATGGGGCTTGGCGCTGAGGTAGCCAGGAATGAAGGCTGATGCTGGCCCTCACGATCTCTTGGCAGCCCCTTCTCAGCCCCATCAACACCGGGGCTCTGTCTCTTCTTCCACCTATGCTCGACATATCCCTTATCCCCATCAGGGCCACGCTCCGACGCGGCTATCCACCACATGGGCCTAAGCGCTGAGGTAGCCAGGAATCAAGATTGATACTGGCCCTCACCTTCACTTGGCAGCCCCACCAACACCGGGGTTCTGTGTCTGTTCTCCCAATTATCCTCGACACATCCCTTACCCTCATCAGAGCTAAGCTCCGAAGCGGCCACCCACCTCATGGGGCTCAGGCACAGAAGTAGCCAGGAATCAAGTTGATGCTGGCCCTCACGATCTCTTGTCCGCCCCTTCTCAGCCCCACCAACACCGGGGCTCTGTGTCTGTTCTCTCAGCTAACCTCGACGTATCCCTTACCCTCATGAGAGCCAAGCTCCAGTGGCCACCCTCCACATGGGACTTGGCACTGAGGTAGCCAGGAATCAAGGCTGATGCTGGCCCTCACCTTCCCTTGGCAGCCCCTTCTCAGCCCCACCAGCATCGTTGCTCTCTGTCTGATCTTCCATCTAACCTCGGCCTATCACTTACCCGCCTCAGAGCCAAGCTTCGAAGCAGCCACCCACCGCATGGGGCTTGGCACTGAGGTAGCCCGGAATCAAGGTTGATGCTGGCCCTCACGATCTCTTGGCAGCCCCACCAACACCGGGGCTCTGTGCCTCTGCTCGCACCTAACATCAAGCTATCCCTTACCCTCCCCAGGGCCAAACTTCGGAGCGGCCACCCTCCACATGGGTCTAAGCACTGAGGTAGCCAGGAATCAAGGTTGAGGCTAGCTCTCACCTTCCCTTGGCGGCCCCACCAAAACCGGGGCTCTGTGTCTGTTCTCTCAACTAACCTCGACCTAGCAGTTACCCGCTTCAGAGACAAGCTCTGAAGCAACAACCCGCCTCATAGGGCTTTGGCACTGAGGTAGCCAGGAATACAGGTTGATGCTGGCCCTCACGATCTCTTGGCAGCCCCTTCTCAGCCCTACCAATACCGGGGCTCTGTGTCTGTTCTCTCAGCTAACCTCGACATATCCCTTACCCTCATCAGAGCCAAGCTCCCAAGCAACCATCCTCCACGTGGGCCTTAGGCACTGAGGTAGCCAGGAACCAAGGTTCACGCTGGCCCTCACGTTCCCTTGGCAGCCCCTCCTCAGCCCCACCAACAACTGCCCCCATCTCTATGGTCTCCCACCTAAACATCAACCTACATCTTACCTTCATCAGATCCAGGGTCTAAAACGTCTACCCACTAGATGGCGCTCCAACACAGATGGAACCAAGATTGACTGACTGTTGAACTCGCCTGCCCTGGCAGCCCTTTGAAATCCCCACTAACGCCGGGGCTCTCTGCCTGTTCTCCCACCTAACCTCAACCTAGCCCTGACCCTCATCGGAGCCAAGCTTCGAAGTGGCCACCCTCCACATGGGGCTTGGCACTGAAGTAGCCAGGAACCAAGACTGATGCTGGCCCTCACGATCTCTTGGCAGCACCTTCTCAGCCCCACCAACACTAGGGCTCTGTGTCTCTTCTCCCAATTATCCTCGACACATCCCTTACCCTCATCAGAGCCAAGCTCCGAAGCGGCCACCCACCTCATGGGGCTCAGGCACAGAAGTAACCAGGAATGAAGGCTGATGCTGGCCCTCACGATTTCTTGGCAGTCCCTTCTCAGCCCCACCAACACCGGGGTTCTGAGTCTGTTCTTCCACCTATCCTCGACATATCCCTTATCCTCAGCAGAGCCAAGCTCTGAAGCAGCCACGCACCGCATGGGGCTTGGCACTGAGGTAGCCCGGAATCAAGGTTGATGCTGGCCCTTACGATCTCTTGGCAGCCCCACCAACACCGGGGCTCTGTGCCTCTGCTCGCACCTAACATCAAGCTATCCCTTACCCTCCCCAGGGCCAAACTTCGGAGCGGCCACCCTCCACATGGGCCTTAGGCACTGAGGTAGCCAGGAACCAAGGTTCACGCTGGCCCTCACCTTCCCTAGTCAGCCCCTCCTCAGCCCCACCAACACGTGCCCCCTTCTCTTTGGTCTCCCACCTAAACATCAACCTACATCTTACCTTCATCAGATCCAGGGTCTAAAACGTCGACCCACTAGATGGCACTAAGATTGAATGTTTGTTGAACTCGTGTGCCCTGGCAGCCCTTTGAGGTCCCCACCAACAGCGGGGCTCTCTGTCTGTTCTCCCAATTATCCTTGACACATCCCTTATCCTTACCACAGCTAAGCTCCGAAGCGGCCACCCACCTCATGGGGCTCAAGGCACAGAAGTAGCCAGGAATCAAGGTTGACGCTGGCCCTCATGATCTCTTGGCAGCCCCTTCTCAGCCCCACCAACACCGGGGCTCTGTGTTTGTTCTCCCACCTAACCTCAACCTAGCCCTGACCCTCATCAGGGACAAGCTCCGAAGCGGCCACCCTCCACATGGGGCTCAGGGGCAGACATGGCCAGGAATGAAGGCTGGTGCTGGCCCTCACGATCTCTTGTCAGCCCCTCCTCAGCCCCACCAACCCCTGCTCCCTTCTCTTTGGTCTCCCACCTAAACATCAACCTACATCTTACCTTCATCAGAGCCAGGCTCTGAAACGTCTACCCACCAGATGGCGCTCCAACACAGAGGGAACCAAGGTGACGGGTGTTCGTTGCACTCGCCTGCCCTGGCAGCCCTTTGAGGTCCCCACCACCACCGGGGCTCTCTGTCGGTTCTCCCAGTTATCTTCGACGTATGCCTTACCTTCATCGGAGCCAAGCTCCGAAGAGGCCACTCTCCACGGGGGGCTTAGGCACTGAAGTAGCCAGGAATCAAGGTTGATGCTGGCTCTCACCTTCCCTTGGCGGCCCCACCAAACCGGGGCTCTGTGTCTGTTCTCTCAACTAACCTCGACCTAGCACTTACCCGCTTCACAGACAAGCTCCGAAGCGACCACCCTCCACGTGGGCCTTAGGCACTGAGGTAGTCAGGAACCAAGCTTCATGCTGGCCCTCACCTTCCCTTGGCAGCCCCTCCTCAGCCCCACCAACACATGCCCCCTTCTCTTTGGTCTCCCACCTAAACATCAACCTACATCTTACCTTCATCAGATCCAGGGTCTAAAACGTCTACCCACTAGATGGCGCTCCAACACAGATGGAACCAAGATTGACTGTTGACCTCGCCTGCCCTGGCAGCCCTTTGAGGTCCCCACCAACAGCGGGGTTCTGTGTCTGTTCTCCCAATTATCCTCGACACATCCCTTACCCTCATCAGAGCTAAGCTCCGAAGCGGCCACCCACCTCATGGGGCTCAGGCACAGAAGTAGCCAGGAATCAAGGTTGACGCTGGCCCTCACAATCTCTTGTCCGCCCCTTCTCAGCCCCACCAACACCGGGGCTCTGTGTCTGTTCTCTCAGCTAACCTCGACGTATCCCTTACCCTCATGAGAGCCAAGCTCCAGTGGCCACCCTCCACATGGGACTTGGCACTGAGGTAGCCAGGAATCAAGGCTGATGCTGGCCCTCACCTTCCCTAGTCAGCCCCTTCTCAGCCCCACCAGCATCGTTGCTCTCTGTCTGATCTTCCATCTAACCTCGGCCTATCACTTACCCGCCTCAGAGCCAAGCTTCGAAGCAGCCACCCACCGCATGGGGCTTGGCACTGAGGTAGCCGGGAATCAAGGTTGATGCTGGCCCTTACGATCTCTTGGCAGCCCCACCAACACCGGGGCTCTGTGCCTCTGCTCGCACCTAACATCAAGCTATCCCTTACCCTCCCCAGGGCCAAACTTCGGAGCGGCCACCCTCCACATGGGCCTAAGCACTGAGGTAGCCAGGAATCAAGGTTGAGGCTAGCTCTCACCTTCCCTTGGCGGCCCCACCAAAACCGGGGCTCTGTGTCTGTTCTCTCAACTAACCTCGACCTAGCAGTTACCCGCTTCAGAGACAAGCTCTGAAGCAACAACCCGCCTCATAGGGCTTTGGCACTGAGGTAGCCAGGAATCCAGGTTGATGCTGGCCCTCACGATCTCTTGGCAGCCCCTTCTCAGCCCTACCAATACCGGGGCTCTGTGTCTGCTCTCTCAGCTAACCTCGACATATCACTTACCCTCATCAGAGCCAAGCTCCGAAGCAACCATCCTCCACGTGGGCCTTAGGCACTGAGGTAGTCAGGAACCAAGCTTCATGCTGGCCCTCACCTTCCCTTGGCAGCCCCTCCTCAGCCCCACCAACACATGCCCCCATCTCTTTGGTCTCCCACCTAAACATCAACCTACATCTTACCTTCATCAGATCCAGGGTCTAAAACGTCGACCCACTAGATGGCACTTCCACACAGATGGAAGTAAGATTGAATGTTTGTTGAACTCGTGTGCCCTGGCAGCCCTTTGAGGTCCCCACCAACAGCGGGGCTCTCTGTCTGTTCTCCCAATTATCCTTGACACATCCCTTATCCTTACCACAGCTAAGCTCCGAAGCGGCCTCCCACCTCATGGGGCTCAAGGCACAGAAGTAGCCAGGAATCAAGGTTGACGCTGGCCCTCGTGATCTCTTGGCAGCCCCTTCTCAGCCCCACCAACACCGGGGCTCTGTGTTTGTTCTCCCACCTAACCTCAACCTAGCCCTGACCCTCATCAGGGCCAAACTTCGGAGCGGCCAGCCTCCACATGGGCCTATGCACTAAGGTAGCCAGGAATCAAGGTTGATACTGGCCCTCACCTTCCCTTCGCAGCCTCACCAACACCGGGACTCTGTGTCTATTCTCTCAACTAAACTTTAGCTAGCACGTACCCGCTTCAGACCCAAGCTGCGAAGCGGCCACACACTGAATGGGGCTCAGGTACAGAAGCAGCCAGGAATCAAGGTTCATGCTGGCCCTCACCTTCCCTTGGCAGCCCCTTCTCAGCCCTACCAATACCGGGGCTCTGTGTCTGTTCTCTCAGCTAACCTCGACATATCCCTTACCCTCATCAGAGCCAAGCTCCGAAGCAACCATCCTCCACGTGGGCCTTAGGCACTGAGGTAGTCAGGAACCAAGGTTCACGCTGACCCTCACGTTCCCTTGGCAGCCCCTCCTCAGCCCCACCAACAACTGCCCCCATCTCTATGGTCTCCCACCTAAACATCAACCTACATCTTACCTTCATCAGATTCAGGGTCTAAAACGTCTACCCACTAGATGGCGCTCCAACACAGAGGGAACCAAGATTGACTGACTGTTGAACTCGCCTGCCCTGGCAGCCCTTTGAAATCCCCACTAACACCGGGGCTCTCTGCCTGTTCTCCCACCTAACCTCAACCTAGCCCTGACCCTCATCGGAGCCAAGCTTCGAAGTGGCCACCCTCCACATGGGGCTTGGCACTGAAGTAGCCAGGAACCAAGACTGATGCTGGCCCTCACGATCTCTTGGCAGCACCTTCTCAGCCCCACCAACACTAGGGCTCTGTGTCTCTTCTCCCAATTATCCTCGACACATCCCTTACCCTCATCAGAGCCAAGCTCCGAAGCGGCCACCCACCTCATGGGGCTCAGGCACAGAAGTAACCAGGAATCAAGGCTGATGCTGGCCCTCACGATTTCTTGGCAGTCCCTTCTCAGCCCCACCAACACCGGGGTTCTGAGTCTGTTCTTCCACCTATCCTCGACATATCCCTTATCCTCAGCAGAGCCAAGCTCTGAAGCAGCCACGCACCGCATGGGGCTTGGCACTGAGGTAGCCCGGAATCAAGGTTGATGCTGGCCCTCACGATCTCTTGGCAGCCCCACCAACACCGGGGCTCTGTGCCTCTGCTCGCACCTAACATCAAGCTACCCCTTACCCTCCTCAGGGCCAAACTTCGGAGCGGCCACCCTCCACGTGGGTCTTAGGCACTGAGGTAGCCAGGAATCAAGGTTCATGCTGGCCCTCACGATCTCTTGGCAGCCCCTTCTCAGCCCCACCAACACTGAGGCTCTGTGTCTGTTCTCCTTATTATCCTCGACACATCCCTTACCCTCATCAGAGCCAAGCTCCCAAGCAGCCACCCTCCACGAGGGCCCTAG
The DNA here is from genome assembly GCF_964195595.1 of Calonectris borealis. Classification (NCBI taxonomy): domain Eukaryota; kingdom Metazoa; phylum Chordata; class Aves; order Procellariiformes; family Procellariidae; genus Calonectris; species Calonectris borealis. The sequence continues at coordinate 26,178,852 of NC_134322.1, forward strand.
GTACTGAGATAGCCAGGAATCAAGGCTGATGCTGGACCTCGCCTTCCGTTTGCAGTCCCTAGGCAGCCCCATCAACACCGTGGCTCTGTGCCGGTTCTCCCACCTAACCTCAACCTAGCCCTGACCCTCATCAGGGACAAGCTCCGAAGCGGCCACCCTCCACATGGGGCTCAGGGGCAGACATGGCCAGGAATGAAGGCTGGTGCTGGCCCTCACGATCTCTTGTCAGCCCCTCCTCAGCCCCACCAACCCCTGCTCCCTTCTCTTTGGTCTCCCACCTAAACATCAACCTACATCTTACCTTCAGCAGAGCCAGGCTCTGAAACGTCTACCCACCAGATGGCGCTCCAACACAGAGGGAACCAAGGTGACGGGTGTTCGTTGCACTCGCCTGCCCTGGCAGCCCTTTGAGGTCCCCACCACCACCGGGGCTCTCTGTCGGTTCTCCCAGTTATCTTCGACGTATGCCTTACCTTCATCGGAGCCAAGCTCCGAAGAGGCCACTCTCCACGGGGGGCTTAGGCACTGAAGTAGCCAGGAATCAAGGTTGATGCTGGCTCTCACCTTCCCTTGGCGGCCCCACCAAACCGGGGCTCTGTGTCTGTTCTCTCAACTAACCTCGACCTAGCACTTACCCGCTTCACAGACAAGCTCCGAAGCGACCACCCTCCACGTGGGCCTTAGGCACTGAGGTAGTCAGGAACCAAGCTTCATGCTGGCCCTCACCTTCCCTTGGCAGCCCCTCCTCAGCCCCACCAACACATGCCCCCTTCTCTTTGGTCTCCCACCTAAACATCAACCTACATCTTACCTTCATCAGATCCAGGGTCTAAAACGTCTACCCACTAGATGGCGCTCCAACACAGATGGAACCAAGATTGACTGTTGACCTCGCCTGCCCTGGCAGCCCTTTGAGGTCCCCACCAACAGCGGGGTTCTGTGTCTGTTCTCCCAATTATCCTCGACACATCCCTTACCCTCATCAGAGCTAAGCTCCGAAGCGGCCACCCACCTCATGGGGCTCAGGCACAGAAGTAGCCAGGAATCAAGGTTGACGCTGGCCCTCACAATCTCTTGTCCGCCCCTTCTCAGCCCCACCAACACCGGGGCTCTGTGTCTGTTCTCTCAGCTAACCTCGACGTATCCCTTACCCTCATGAGAGCCAAGCTCCAGTGGCCACCCTCCACATGGGACTTGGCACTGAGGTAGCCAGGAATCAAGGCTGATGCTGGCCCTCACCTTCCCTAGTCAGCCCCTTCTCAGCCCCACCAGCATCGTTGCTCTCTGTCTGATCTTCCATCTAACCTCGGCCTATCACTTACCCGCCTCAGAGCCAAGCTTCGAAGCAGCCACCCACCGCATGGGGCTTGGCACTGAGGTAGCCAGGAATCAAGGTTGATGCTGGCCCTTACGATCTCTTGGCAGCCCCACCAACACCGGGGCTCTGTGCCTCTGCTCGCACCTAACATCAAGCTATCCCTTACCCTCCCCAGGGCCAAACTTCGGAGCGGCCACCCTCCACATGGGCCTAAGCACTGAGGTAGCCAGGAATCAAGGTTGAGGCTAGCTCTCACCTTCCCTTGGCGGCCCCACCAAAACCGGGGCTCTGTGTCTGTTCTCTCAACTAACCTCGACCTAGCAGTTACCCGCTTCAGAGACAAGCTCTGAAGCAACAACCCGCCTCATAGGGCTTTGGCACTGAGGTAGCCAGGAATCCAGGTTGATGCTGGCCCTCACGATCTCTTGGCAGCCCCTTCTCAGCCCTACCAATACCGGGGCTCTGTGTCTGTTCTCTCAGCTAACCTCGACATATCACTTACCCTCATCAGAGCCAAGCTCCGAAGCAACCATCCTCCACGTGGGCCTTAGGCACTGAGGTAGCCAGGAACCAAGGTTCACGCTGGCCCTCACCTTCCCTAGTCAGCCCCTCCTCAGCCCCACCAACACATGCCCCCATCTCTTTGGTCTCCCGCCTAAACATCAACCTACATCTTACCTTCATCAGATCCAGGGTCTAAAACGTCGACCCACTAGATGGCACTTCCACACAGATGGAAGTAAGATTGAATGTTTGTTGAACTCGTGTGCCCTGGCAGCCCTTTGAGGTCCCCACCAACAGCGGGGCTCTCTGTCTGTTCTCCCAATTATCCTTGACACATCCCTTATCCTTACCACAGCTAAGCTCCGAAGCGGCCTCCCACCTCATGGGGCTCAAGGCACAGAAGTAGCCAGGAATCAAGGTTGACGCTGGCCCTCGTGATCTCTTGGCAGCCCCTTCTCAGCCCCACCAACACCGGGGCTCTGTGTTTGTTCTCCCACCTAACCTCAACCTAGCCCTGACCCTCATCAGGGCCAAACTTCGGAGCGGCCAGCCTCCACATGGGCCTATGCACTGAGGTAGCCAGGAATCAAGGTTGATACTGGCCCTCACCTTCCCTTCGCAGCCTCACCAACACCGGGACTCTGTGTCTATTCTCTCAACTAAACTTTAGCTAGCACGTACCCGCTTCAGACCCAAGCTGCGAAGCGGCCACACACTGAATGGGGCTCAGGTACAGAAGCAGCCAGGAATCAAGGTTCATGCTGGCCCTCACCTTCCCTTGGCAGCCCCTTCTCAGCCCTACCAATACCGGGGCTCTGTGTCTGTTCTCTCAGCTAACCTCGACATATCCCTTACCCTCATCAGAGCCAAGCTCCGAAGCAACCATCCTCCACGTGGGCCTTAGGCACTGAGGTAGTCAGGAACCAAGGTTCACGCTGACCCTCACGTTCCCTTGGCAGCCCCTCCTCAGCCCCACCAACAACTGCCCCCATCTCTATGGTCTCCCACCTAAACATCAACCTACATCTTACCTTCATCAGATTCAGGGTCTAAAACGTCTACCCACTAGATGGCGCTCCAACACAGAGGGAACCAAGATTGACTGACTGTTGAACTCGCCTGCCCTGGCAGCCCTTTGAAATCCCCACTAACACCGGGGCTCTCTGCCTGTTCTCCCACCTAACCTCAACCTAGCCCTGACCCTCATCGGAGCCAAGCTTCGAAGTGGCCACCCTCCACATGGGGCTTGGCACTGAAGTAGCCAGGAACCAAGACTGATGCTGGCCCTCACGATCTCTTGGCAGCACCTTCTCAGCCCCACCAACACTAGGGCTCTGTGTCTCTTCTCCCAATTATCCTCGACACATCCCTTACCCTCATCAGAGCCAAGCTCCGAAGCGGCCACCCACCTCATGGGGCTCAGGCACAGAAGTAACCAGGAATCAAGGCTGATGCTGGCCCTCACGATTTCTTGGCAGTCCCTTCTCAGCCCCACCAACACCGGGGTTCTGAGTCTGTTCTTCCACCTATCCTCGACATATCCCTTATCCTCAGCAGAGCCAAGCTCTGAAGCAGCCACGCACCGCATGGGGCTTGGCACTGAGGTAGCCCGGAATCAAGGTTGATGCTGGCCCTCACGATCTCTTGGCAGCCCCACCAACACCGGGGCTCTGTGCCTCTGCTCGCACCTAACATCAAGCTACCCCTTACCCTCCTCAGGGCCAAACTTCGGAGCGGCCACCCTCCACGTGGGTCTTAGGCACTGAGGTAGCCAGGAATCAAGGTTCATGCTGGCCCTCACGATCTCTTGGCAGCCCCTTCTCAGCCCCACCAACACTGAGGCTCTGTGTCTGTTCTCCTTATTATCCTCGACACATCCCTTACCCTCATCAGAGCCAAGCTCCCAAGCAGCCACCCTCCACGAGGGCCCTAGGTACTGAGATAGCCAGGAATCAAGGCTGATGCTGGACCTCGCCTTCCGTTTGCAGTCCCTAGGCAGCCCCATCAACACCGTGGCTCTGTGCCGGTTCTCCCACCTAACCTCAACCTAGCCCTGACCCTCATCAGGGACAAGCTCCGAAGCGGCCACCCTCCACATGGGGCTCAGGGGCAGACATGGCCAGGAATGAAGGCTGGTGCTGGCCCTCACGATCTCTTGTCAGCCCCTCCTCAGCCCCACCAACCCCTGCTCCCTTCTCTTTGGTCTCCCACCTAAACATCAACCTACATCTTACCTTCAGCAGAGCCAGGCTCTGAAACGTCTACCCACCAGATGGCGCTCCAACACAGAGGGAACCAAGGTGACGGGTGTTCGTTGCACTCGCCTGCCCTGGCAGCCCTTTGAGGTCCCCACCACCACCGGGGCTCTCTGTCGGTTCTCCCAGTTATCTTCGACGTATGCCTTACCTTCATCGGAGCCAAGCTCCGAAGAGGCCACTCTCCACGGGGGGCTTAGGCACTGAAGTAGCCAGGAATCAAGGTTGATGCTGGCTCTCACCTTCCCTTGGCGGCCCCACCAAACCGGGGCTCTGTGTCTGTTCTCTCAACTAACCTCGACCTAGCACTTACCCGCTTCACAGACAAGCTCCGAAGCGACCACCCTCCACGTGGGCCTTAGGCACTGAGGTAGTCAGGAACCAAGCTTCATGCTGGCCCTCACCTTCCCTTGGCAGCCCCTCCTCAGCCCCACCAACACATGCCCCCTTCTCTTTGGTCTCCCACCTAAACATCAACCTACATCTTACCTTCATCAGATCCAGGGTCTAAAACGTCTACCCACTAGATGGCGCTCCAACACAGATGGAACCAAGATTGACTGTTGACCTCGCCTGCCCTGGCAGCCCTTTGAGGTCCCCACCAACAGCGGGGTTCTGTGTCTGTTCTCCCAATTATCCTCGACACATCCCTTACCCTCATCAGAGCTAAGCTCCGAAGCGGCCACCCACCTCATGGGGCTCAGGCACAGAAGTAGCCAGGAATCAAGGTTGACGCTGGCCCTCACAATCTCTTGTCCGCCCCTTCTCAGCCCCACCAACACCGGGGCTCTGTGTCTGTTCTCTCAGCTAACCTCGACGTATCCCTTACCCTCATGAGAGCCAAGCTCCAGTGGCCACCCTCCACATGGGACTTGGCACTGAGGTAGCCAGGAATCAAGGCTGATGCTGGCCCTCACCTTCCCTAGTCAGCCCCTTCTCAGCCCCACCAGCATCGTTGCTCTCTGTCTGATCTTCCATCTAACCTCGGCCTATCACTTACCCGCCTCAGAGCCAAGCTTCGAAGCAGCCACCCACCGCATGGGGCTTGGCACTGAGGTAGCCAGGAATCAAGGTTGATGCTGGCCCTTACGATCTCTTGGCAGCCCCACCAACACCGGGGCTCTGTGCCTCTGCTCGCACCTAACATCAAGCTATCCCTTACCCTCCCCAGGGCCAAACTTCGGAGCGGCCACCCTCCACATGGGCCTAAGCACTGAGGTAGCCAGGAATCAAGGTTGAGGCTAGCTCTCACCTTCCCTTGGCGGCCCCACCAAAACCGGGACTCTGTGTCTGTTCTCTCAACTAACCTCGACCTAGCAGTTACCCGCTTCAGAGACAAGCTCTGAAGCAACAACCCGCCTCATAGGGCTTTGGCACTGAGGTAGCCAGGAATCCAGGTTGATGCTGGCCCTCACGATCTCTTGGCAGCCCCTTCTCAGCCCTACCAATACCGGGGCTCTGTGTCTGTTCTCTCAGCTAACCTCGACATATCACTTACCCTCATCAGAGCCAAGCTCCGAAGCAACCATCCTCCACGTGGGCCTTAGGCACTGAGGTAGCCAGGAACCAAGGTTCACGCTGGCCCTCACCTTCCCTAGTCAGCCCCTCCTCAGCCCCACCAACACATGCCCCCATCTCTTTGGTCTCCCGCCTAAACATCAACCTACATCTTACCTTCATCAGATCCAGGGTCTAAAACGTCGACCCACTAGATGGCACTTCCACACAGATGGAAGTAAGATTGAATGTTTGTTGAACTCGTGTGCCCTGGCAGCCCTTTGAGGTCCCCACCAACAGCGGGGCTCTCTGTCTGTTCTCCCAATTATCCTTGACACATCCCTTATCCTTACCACAGCTAAGCTCCGAAGCGGCCTCCCACCTCATGGGGCTCAAGGCACAGAAGTAGCCAGGAATCAAGGTTGACGCTGGCCCTCGTGATCTCTTGGCAGCCCCTTCTCAGCCCCACCAACACCGGGGCTCTGTGTTTGTTCTCCCACCTAACCTCAACCTAGCCCTGACCCTCATCAGGGCCAAACTTCGGAGCGGCCAGCCTCCACATGGGCCTATGCACTGAGGTAGCCAGGAATCAAGGTTGATACTGGCCCTCACCTTCCCTTCGCAGCCTCACCAACACCGGGACTCTGTGTCTATTCTCTCAACTAAACTTTAGCTAGCACGTACCCGCTTCAGACCCAAGCTGCGAAGCGGCCACACACTGAATGGGGCTCAGGTACAGAAGCAGCCAGGAATCAAGGTTCATGCTGGCCCTCACCTTCCCTTGGCAGCCCCTTCTCAGCCCTACCAATACCGGGGCTCTGTGTCTGTTCTCTCAGCTAACCTCGACATATCCCTTACCCTCATCAGAGCCAAGCTCCGAAGCAACCATCCTCCACGTGGGCCTTAGGCACTGAGGTAGTCAGGAACCAAGGTTCACGCTGACCCTCACGTTCCCTTGGCAGCCCCTCCTCAGCCCCACCAACAACTGCCCCCATCTCTATGGTCTCCCACCTAAACATCAACCTACATCTTACCTTCATCAGATTCAGGGTCTAAAACGTCTACCCACTAGATGGCGCTCCAACACAGAGGGAACCAAGATTGACTGACTGTTGAACTCGCCTGCCCTGGCAGCCCTTTGAAATCCCCACTAACACCGGGGCTCTCTGCCTGTTCTCCCACCTAACCTCAACCTAGCCCTGACCCTCATCGGAGCCAAGCTTCGAAGTGGCCACCCTCCACATGGGGCTTGGCACTGAAGTAGCCAGGAACCAAGACTGATGCTGGCCCTCACGATCTCTTGGCAGCACCTTCTCAGCCCCACCAACACTAGGGTTCTGTGTCTCTTCTCCCAATTATCCTCGACACATCCCTTACCCTCATCAGAGCCAAGCTCCGAAGCGGCCACCCACCTCATGGGGCTCAGGCACAGAAGTAACCAGGAATCAAGGCTGATGCTGGCCCTCACGATTTCTTGGCAGTCCCTTCTCAGCCCCACCAACACCGGGGTTCTGAGTCTGTTCTTCCACCTATCCTCGACATATCCCTTATCCTCAGCAGAGCCAAGCTCTGAAGCAGCCACGCACCGCATGGGGCTTGGCACTGAGGTAGCCCGGAATCAAGGTTGATGCTGGCCCTCACGATCTCTTGGCAGCCCCACCAACACCGGGGCTCTGTGCCTCTGCTCGCACCTAACATCAAGCTACCCCTTACCCTCCTCAGGGCCAAACTTCGGAGCGGCCACCCTCCACGTGGGTCTTAGGCACTGAGGTAGCCAGGAATCAAGGTTCATGCTGGCCCTCACGATCTCTTGGCAGCCCCACCAACACCGGGGCTCTGTGCCTCTGCTCGCACCTAACATCAAGCTACCCCTTACCCTCCTCAGGGCCAAACTTCGGAGCGGCCACCCTCCACGTGGGTCTTAGGCACTGAGGTAGCCAGGAATCAAGGTTCATGCTGGCCCTCACGATCTCTTGGCAGCCCCTTCTCAGCCCCACCAACACTGAGGCTCTGTGTCTGTTCTCCTTATTATCCTCGACACATCCCTTACCCTCATCAGAGCCAAGCTCCCAAGCAGCCACCCTCCACGAGGGCCCTAGGTACTGAGATAGCCAGGAATCAAGGCTGATGCTGGACCTCGCCTTCCGTTTGCAGTCCCTAGGCAGCCCCATCAACACCGTGGCTCTGTGCCGGTTCTCCCACCTAACCTCAACCTAGCCCTGACCCTCATCAGGGACAAGCTCCGAAGCGGCCACCCTCCACATGGGGCTCAGGGGCAGACATGGCCAGGAATGAAGGCTGGTGCTGGCCCTCACGATCTCTTGTCAGCCCCTCCTCAGCCCCACCAACCCCTGCTCCCTTCTCTTTGGTCTCCCACCTAAACATCAACCTACATCTTACCTTCATCAGAGCCAGGCTCTGAAACGTCTACCCACCAGATGGCGCTCCAACACAGAGGGAACCAAGGTGACGGGAGTTCGTTGCACTCGCCTGCCCTGGCAGCCCTTTGAGGTCCCCACCACCACCGGGGCTCTCTGTCGGTTCTCCCAGTTATCTTCGACGTATCCCTTACCTTCATCGGAGCCAAGCTCCGAAGAGGCCACTCTCCACGGGGGGCTTAGGCACTGAAGTAGCCAAGAATCAAGGTTGATGCTGGCCCTCACGATCTCTTGGCAGCACCTTCTCAGCCCCACCAACACCGGGGCTCTGTGTCTCTTCTCCCACCTAACCTCACCCTAGCACTTACCCACTTCAGAGCCAAGCTCCGAAGCGGCCTCCCACCGCATGGGGCTCAAGGCACAGAAGTAGCCAGGAATCAAGGTTGACGCTGGCCGTCACGATTTCTTAGCAGTCCCTTCTCAGCCCCACTAACACCGGGGCTCTGAGTCTGTTCTTCCATCTATCCTCGACATATCCCTTATCCTCAGCAGAGCCAAGCCTGAAGCAGCCACCCACCACATGGGCCTAAGCACTGAGGTAGCCAGGAATCAAGGTTGATGCTGGCTCTCACCTTCCCTTGGCGGCCCCACCAAACCGGGGCTCTGTGTCTGTTCTCTCAACTAACCTCGACCTAGCACTTACCTGCTTCACAGACAAGCTCCGAAGCGACCACCCTCCACGTGGGCCTTAGGCACTGAGGTAGTCAGGAACCAAGCTTCATGCTGGCCCTCACCTTCCCTTGGCAGCCCCTCCTCAGCCCCACCAACACATGCCCCCATCTCTTTGGTCTCCCACCTAAACATCAACCTACATCTTACCTTCATCAGATCCAGGGTCTAAAACGTCGACCCACTAGATGGCACTTCCACACAGATGGAAGTAAGATTGAATGTTTGTTGAACTCGTGTGCCCTGGCAGCCCTTTGAGGTCCCCACCAACAGCGGGGCTCTCTGTCTGTTCTCCCAATTATCCTTGACACATCCCTTATCCTTACCACAGCTAAGCTCCGAAGCGGCCTCCCACCTCATGGGGCTCAAGGCACAGAAGTAGCCAGGAATCAAGGTTGACGCTGGCCCTCGTGATCTCTTGGCAGCCCCTTCTCAGCCCCACCAACACCGGGGCTCTGTGTTTGTTCTCCCACCTAACCTCAACCTAGCCCTGACCCTCATCAGGGCCAAACTTCGGAGCGGCCAGCCTCCACATGGGCCTAAGCACTGAGGTAGCCAGGAATCAAGGTTGATGCTGGCTCTCACCTTCCCTTGGCGGCCCCACCAAACCGGGGCTCTGTGTCTGTTCTCTCAACTAACCTCGACCTAGCACTTACCCGCTTCACAGACAAGCTCCGAAGCGACCACCCTCCACGTGGGCCTTAGGCACTGAGGTAGTCAGGAACCAAGCTTCATGCTGGCCCTCACCTTCCCTTGGCAGCCCCTCCTCAGCCCCACCAACACATGCCCCCATCTCTTTGGTCTCCCACCTAAACATCAACCTACATCTTACCTTCATCAGATCCAGGGTCTAAAACGTCGACCCACTAGATGGCACTTCCACACAGATGGAAGTAAGATTGAATGTTTGTTGAACTCGTGTGCCCTGGCAGCCCTTTGAGGTCCCCACCAACAGCGGGGCTCTCTGTCTGTTCTCCCAATTATCCTTGACACATCCCTTATCCTTACCACAGCTAAGCTCCGAAGCGGCCTCCCACCTCATGGGGCTCAAGGCACAGAAGTAGCCAGGAATCAAGGTTGACGCTGGCCCTCGTGATCTCTTGGCAGCCCCTTCTCAGCCCCACCAACACCGGGGCTCTGTGTTTGTTCTCCCACCTAACCTCAACCTAGCCCTGACCCTCATCAGGGCCAAACTTCGGAGCGGCCAGCCTCCACATGGGCCTATGCACTGAGGTAGCCAGGAATCAAGGTTGATACTGGCCCTCACCTTCCCTTCGCAGCCTCACCAACACCGGGACTCTGTGTCTATTCTCTCAACTAAACTTTAGCTAGCACGTACCCGCTTCAGACCCAAGCTGCGAAGCGGCCACACACTGAATGGGGCTCAGGTACAGAAGCAGCCAGGAATCAAGGTTCATGCTGGCCCTCACCTTCCCTTGGCAGCCCCTTCTCAGCCCTACCAATACCGGGGCTCTGTGTCTGTTCTCTCAGCTAACCTCGACATATCCCTTACCCTCATCAGAGCCAAGCTCCGAAGCAACCATCCTCCACGTGGGCCTTAGGCACTGAGGTAGTCAGGAACCAAGGTTCACGCTGACCCTCACGTTCCCTTGGCAGCCCCTCCTCAGCCCCACCAACAACTGCCCCCATCTCTATGGTCTCCCACCTAAACATCAACCTACATCTTACCTTCATCAGATTCAGGGTCTAAAACGTCTACCCACTAGATGGCGCTCCAACACAGAGGGAACCAAGATTGACTGACTGTTGAACTCGCCTGCCCTGGCAGCCCTTTGAAATCCCCACTAACACCGGGGCTCTCTGCCTGTTCTCCCACCTAACCTCAACCTAGCCCTGACCCTCATCGGAGCCAAGCTTCGAAGTGGCCACCCTCCACATGGGGCTTGGCACTGAAGTAGCCAGGAACCAAGACTGATGCTGGCCCTCACGATCTCTTGGCAGCACCTTCTCAGCCCCACCAACACTAGGGCTCTGTGTCTCTTCTCCCAATTATCCTCGACACATCCCTTACCCTCATCAGAGCCAAGCTCCGAAGCGGCCACCCACCTCATGGGGCTCAGGCACAGAAGTAACCAGGAATCAAGGCTGATGCTGGCCCTCACGATTTCTTGGCAGTCCCTTCTCAGCCCCACCAACACCGGGGTTCTGAGTCTGTTCTTCCACCTATCCTCGACATATCCCTTATCCTCAGCAGAGCCAAGCTCTGAAGCAGCCACGCACCGCATGGGGCTTGGCACTGAGGTAGCCCGGAATCAAGGTTGATGCTGGCCCTCACGATCTCTTGGCAGCCCCACCAACACCGGGGCTCTGTGCCTCTGCTCGCACCTAACATCAAGCTACCCCTTACCCTCCTCAGGGCCAAACTTCGGAGCGGCCACCCTCCACGTGGGTCTTAGGCACTGAGGTAGCCAGGAATCAAGGTTCATGCTGGCCCTCACGATCTCTTGGCAGCCCCTTCTCAGCCCCACCAACACTGAGGCTCTGTGTCTGTTCTCCTTATTATCCTCGACACATCCCTTACCCTCATCAGAGCCAAGCTCCCAAGCAGCCACCCTCCACGAGGGCCCTAGGTACTGAGATAGCCAGGAATCAAGGCTGATGCTGGACCTCGCCTTCCGTTTGCAGTCCCTAGGCAGCCCCATCAACACCGTGGCTCTGTGCCGGTTCTCCCACCTAACCTCAACCTAGCCCTGACCCTCATCAGGGACAAGCTCCGAAGCGGCCACCCTCCACATGGGGCTCAGGGGCAGACATGGCCAGGAATGAAGGCTGGTGCTGGCCCTCACGATCTCTTGTCAGCCCCTCCTCAGCCCCACCAACCCCTGCTCCCTTCTCTTTGGTCTCCCACCTAAACATCAACCTACATCTTACCTTCATCAGAGCCAGGCTCTGAAACGTCTACCCACCAGATGGCGCTCCAACACAGAGGGAACCAAGGTGACGGGTGTTCGTTGCACTCGCCTGCCCTGGCAGCCCTTTGAGGTCCCCACCACCACCGGGGCTCTCTCTCGGTTCTCCCAGTTATCTTCGACGTATCCCTTACCTTCATCGGAGCCAAGCTCCGAAGAGGCCACTCTCCACGGGGGGCTTAGGCACTGAAGTAGCCAGGAATCAAGGTTGATGCTGGCCCTCACGATCTCTTGGCAGCACCTTCTCAGCCCCACCAACACCGGGGCTCTGTGTCTCTTCTCCCACCTAACCTCACCCTAGCACTTTCCCACTTCAGAGCCAAGCTCCGAAGCGGCCTCCCACCGCATGGGGCTCAAGGCACAGAAGTAGCCAGGAATCAAGGTTGACGCTGGCCGTCACGATTTCTTAGCAGTCCCTTCTCAGCCCCACCAACACCGGGGCTCTGAGTCTGTTCTTCCATCTATCCTCGACATATCCCTTATCCTCAGCAGAGCCAAGCCTGAAGCAGCCACCCACCACATGGGCCTAAGCACTGAGGTAGCCAGGAATCAAGGTTGATGCTGGCTCTCACCTTCCCTTGGCGGTCCCACCAAACCGGGGCTCTGTGTCTGTTCTCTCAACTAACCTCGTCCTAGCACTTACCCGCTTCACAGACAAGCTCCGAAGCGACCACCCTCCACGTGGGCCTTAGGCACTGAGGTAGTCAGGAACCAAGCTTCATGCTGGCCCTCACCTTCCCTTGGCAGCCCCTCCTCAGCCCCACCAACACATGCCCCCTTCTCTTTGGTCTCCCACCTAAACATCAACCTACATCTTACCTTCATCAGATCCAGGGTCTAAAACGTCTACCCACTAGATGGCGCTCCAACACAGATGGAACCAAGATTGACTGTTGACCTCGCCTGCCCTGGCAGCCCTTTGAGGTCCCCACCAACAGCGGGGTTCTGTGTCTGTTCTCCCAATTATCCTCGACACATCCCTTATCCTTACCACAGCTAAGCTCCTAAGCGGCCACCCACCTCATGGGGCTCAAGGCACAGAAGTAGCCAGGAATCAAGGTTGACGCTGGCCCTCATGATCTCTTGGCAGCCCCTTCTCAGCCCCACCAACACCGGGGCTCTGTGCCGGTTCTCCCACCTAACCTCAACCTAGCCCTGACCCTCATCAGGGACAAGCTCCGAAGCGGCCACCCTCCACATGGGGCTCAGGGGCAGACATGGCCAGGAATGAAGGCTGGTGCTGGCCCTCACGATCTCTTGTCAGCCCCTCCTCAGCCCCACCAACCCCTGCTCCCTTCTCTTTGGTCTCCCACCTAAACATCAACCTACATCTTACCTTCATCAGAGCCAGGCTCTGAAACGTCTACCCACCAGATGGCGCTCCAACACAGAGGGAACCAAGGTGACGGGTGTTCGTTGCACTCGCCTGCCCTGGCAGCCCTTTGAGGTCCCCACCACCACCGGGGCTCTCTCTCGGTTCTCCCAGTTATCTTCGACGTATCCCTTACCTTCATCGGAGCCAAGCTCCGAAGAGGCCACTCTCCACGGGGGGCTTAGGCACTGAAGTAGCCAAGAATCAAGGTTGATGCTGGCCCTCACGATCTCTTGGCAGCACCTTCTCAGCCCCACCAACACCGGGGCTCTGTGTCTCTTCTCCCACCTAACCTCACCCTAGCACTTACCCACTTCAGAGCCAAGCTCCGAAGCGGCCTCCCACCGCATGGGGCTCAAGGCACAGAAGTAGCCAGGAATCAAGGTTGACGCTGGCCGTCACGATTTCTTAGCAGTCCCTTCTCAGCCCCACTAACACCGGGGCTCTGAGTCTGTTCTTCCATCTATCCTCGACATATCCCTTATCCTCAGCAGAGCCAAGCCTGAAGCAGCCACCCACCACATGGGCCTAAGCACTGAGGTAGCCAGGAATCAAGGTTGATGCTGGCTCTCACCTTCCCTTGGCGGCCCCACCAAACCGGGGCTCTGTGTCTGTTCTCTCAACTAACCTCGACCTAGCACTTACCCGCTTCACAGACAAGCTCCGAAGCGACCACCCTCCACGTGGGCCTTAGGCACTGAGGTAGTCAGGAACCAAGCTTCATGCTGGCCCTCACCTTCCCTTGGCAGCCCCTCCTCAGCCCCACCAACACATGCCCCCATCTCTTTGGTCTCCCACCTAAACATCAACCTACATCTTACCTTCATCAGATCCAGGGTCTAAAACGTCGACCCACTAGATGGCACTTCCACACAGATGGAAGTAAGATTGAATGTTTGTTGAACTCGTGTGCCCTGGCAGCCCTTTGAGGTCCCCACCAACAGCGGGGCTCTCTGTCTGTTCTCCCAATTATCCTTGACACATCCCTTATCCTTACCACAGCTAAGCTCCGAAGCGGCCTCCCACCTCATGGGGCTCAAGGCACAGAAGTAGCCAGGAATCAAGGTTGACGCTGGCCCTCGTGATCTCTTGGCAGCCCCTTCTCAGCCCCACCAACACCGGGGCTCTGTGTTTGTTCTCCCACCTAACCTCAACCTAGCCCTGACCCTCATCAGGGCCAAACTTCGGAGCGGCCAGCCTCCACATGGGCCTATGCACTGAGGTAGCCAGGAATCAAGGTTGATACTGGCCCTCACCTTCCCTTCGCAGCCTCACCAACACCGGGACTCTGTGTCTATTCTCTCAACTAAACTTTAGCTAGCACGTACCCGCTTCAGACCCAAGCTGCGAAGCGGCCACACACTGAATGGGGCTCAGGTACAGAAGCAGCCAGGAATCAAGGTTCATGCTGGCCCTCACCTTCCCTTGGCAGCCCCTTCTCAGCCCTACCAATACCGGGGCTCTGTGTCTGTTCTCTCAGCTAACCTCGACATATCCCTTACCCTCATCAGAGCCAAGCTCCGAAGCAACCATCCTCCACGTGGGCCTTAGGCACTGAGGTAGTCAGGAACCAAGGTTCACGCTGACCCTCACGTTCCCTTGGCAGCCCCTCCTCAGCCCCACCAACAACTGCCCCCATCTCTATGGTCTCCCACCTAAACATCAACCTACATCTTACCTTCATCAGATTCAGGGTCTAAAACGTCTACCCACTAGATGGCGCTCCAACACAGAGGGAACCAAGATTGACTGACTGTTGAACTCGCCTGCCCTGGCAGCCCTTTGAAATCCCCACTAACACCGGGGCTCTCTGCCTGTTCTCCCACCTAACCTCAACCTAGCCCTGACCCTCATCGGAGCCAAGCTTCGAAGTGGCCACCCTCCACATGGGGCTTGGCACTGAAGTAGCCAGGAACCAAGACTGATGCTGGCCCTCACGATCTCTTGGCAGCACCTTCTCAGCCCCACCAACACTAGGGCTCTGTGTCTCTTCTCCCAATTATCCTCGACACATCCCTTACCCTCATCAGAGCCAAGCTCCGAAGCGGCCACCCACCTCATGGGGCTCAGGCACAGAAGTAACCAGGAATCAAGGCTGATGCTGGCCCTCACGATTTCTTGGCAGTCCCTTCTCAGCCCCACCAACACCGGGGTTCTGAGTCTGTTCTTCCACCTATCCTCGACATATCCCTTATCCTCAGCAGAGCCAAGCTCTGAAGCAGCCACGCACCGCATGGGGCTTGGCACTGAGGTAGCCCGGAATCAAGGTTGATGCTGGCCCTCACGATCTCTTGGCAGCCCCACCAACACCGGGGCTCTGTGCCTCTGCTCGCACCTAACATCAAGCTACCCCTTACCCTCCTCAGGGCCAAACTTCGGAGCGGCCACCCTCCACGTGGGTCTTAGGCACTGAGGTAGCCAGGAATCAAGGTTCATGCTGGCCCTCACGATCTCTTGGCAGCCCCTTCTCAGCCCCACCAACACTGAGGCTCTGTGTCTGTTCTCCTTATTATCCTCGACACATCCCTTACCCTCATCAGAGCCAAGCTCCCAAGCAGCCACCCTCCACGAGGGCCCTAGGTACTGAGATAGCCAGGAATCAAGGCTGATGCTGGACCTCGCCTTCCGTTTGCAGTCCCTAGGCAGCCCCATCAACACCGTGGCTCTGTGCCGGTTCTCCCACCTAACCTCAACCTAGCCCTGACCCTCATCAGGGACAAGCTCCGAAGCGGCCACCCTCCACATGGGGCTCAGGGGCAGACATGGCCAGGAATGAAGGCTGGTGCTGGCCCTCACGATCTCTTGTCAGCCCCTCCTCAGCCCCACCAACCCCTGCTCCCTTCTCTTTGGTCTCCCACCTAAACATCAACCTACATCTTACCTTCATCAGAGCCAGGCTCTGAAACGTCTACCCACCAGATGGCGCTCCAACACAGAGGGAACCAAGGTGACGGGTGTTCGTTGCACTCGCCTGCCCTGGCAGCCCTTTGAGGTCCCCACCACCACCGGGGCTCTCTGTCGGTTCTCCCAGTTATCTTCGACGTATCCCTTACCTTCATCGGAGCCAAGCTCCGAAGAGGCCACTCTCCACGGGGGGCTTAGGCACTGAAGTAGCCAGGAATCAAGGTTGATGCTGGCCCTCACGATCTCTTGGCAGCACCTTCTCAGCCCCACCAACACCGGGGCTCTGTGTCTCTTCTCCCACCTAACCTCACCCTAGCACTTTCCCACTTCAGAGCCAAGCTCCGAAGCGGCCTCCCACCGCATGGGGCTCAAGGCACAGAAGTAGCCAGGAATCAAGGTTGACGCTGGCCGTCACGATTTCTTAGCAGTCCCTTCTCAGCCCCACCAACACCGGGGCTCTGAGTCTGTTCTTCCATCTATCCTCGACATATCCCTTATCCTCAGCAGAGCCAAGCCTGAAGCAGCCACCCACCACATGGGCCTAAGCACTGAGGTAGCCAGGAATCAAGGTTGATGCTGGCTCTCACCTTCCCTTGGCGGTCCCACCAAACCGGGGCTCTGTGTCTGTTCTCTCAACTAACCTCGTCCTAGCACTTACCCGCTTCACAGACAAGCTCCGAAGCGACCACCCTCCACGTGGGCCTTAGGCACTGAGGTAGTCAGGAACCAAGCTTCATGCTGGCCCTCACCTTCCCTTGGCAGCCCCTCCTCAGCCCCACCAACACATGCCCCCTTCTCTTTGGTCTCCCACCTAAACATCAACCTACATCTTACCTTCATCAGATCCAGGGTCTAAAACGTCTACCCACTAGATGGCGCTCCAACACAGATGGAACCAAGATTGACTGTTGACCTCGCCTGCCCTGGCAGCCCTTTGAGGTCCCCACCAACAGCGGGGTTCTGTGTCTGTTCTCCCAATTATCCTCGACACATCCCTTATCCTTACCACAGCTAAGCTCCTAAGCGGCCACCCACCTCATGGGGCTCAAGGCACAGAAGTAGCCAGGAATCAAGGTTGACGCTGGCCCTCATGATCTCTTGGCAGCCCCTTCTCAGCCCCACCAACACCGGGGCTCTGTGCCGGTTCTCCCACCTAACCTCAACCTAGCCCTGACCCTCATCAGGGACAAGCTCCGAAGCGGCCACCCTCCACATGGGGCTCAGGGGCAGACATGGCCAGGAATGAAGGCTGGTGCTGGCCCTCACGATCTCTTGTCAGCCCCTCCTCAGCCCCACCAACCCCTGCTCCCTTCTCTTTGGTCTCCCACCTAAACATCAACCTACATCTTACCTTCATCAGAGCCAGGCTCTGAAACGTCTACCCACCAGATGGCGCTCCAACACAGAGGGAACCAAGGTGACGGGTGTTCGTTGCACTCGCCTGCCCTGGCAGCCCTTTGAGGTCCCCACCACCACCGGGGCTCTCTCTCGGTTCTCCCAGTTATCTTCGACGTATCCCTTACCTTCATCGGAGCCAAGCTCCGAAGAGGCCACTCTCCACGGGGGGCTTAGGCACTGAAGTAGCCAGGAATCAAGGTTGATGCTGGCCCTCACGATCTCTTGGCAGCACCTTCTCAGCCCCACCAACACCGGGGCTCTGTGTCTCTTCTCCCACCTAACCTCACCCTAGCACTTACCCACTTCAGAGCCAAGCTCCGAAGCGGCCTCCCACCGCATGGGGCTCAAGGCACAGAAGTAGCCAGGAATCAAGGTTGACGCTGGCCGTCACGATTTCTTAGCAGTCCCTTCTCAGCCCCACTAACACCGGGGCTCTGAGTCTGTTCTTCCATCTATCCTCGACATATCCCTTATCCTCAGCAGAGCCAAGCCTGAAGCAGCCACCCACCACATGGGCCTAAGCACTGAGGTAGCCAGGAATCAAGGTTGATGCTGGCTCTCACCTTCCCTTGGCGGCCCCACCAAACCGGGGCTCTGTGTCTGTTCTCTCAACTAACCTCGACCTAGCACTTACCCGCTTCACAGACAAGCTCCGAAGCGACCACCCTCCACGTGGGCCTTAGGCACTGAGGTAGTCAGGAACCAAGCTTCATGCTGGCCCTCACCTTCCCTTGGCAGCCCCTCCTCAGCCCCACCAACACATGCCCCCATCTCTTTGGTCTCCCACCTAAACATCAACCTACATCTTACCTTCATCAGATCCAGGGTCTAAAACGTCGACCCACTAGATGGCACTTCCACACAGATGGAAGTAAGATTGAATGTTTGTTGAACTCGTGTGCCCTGGCAGCCCTTTGAGGTCCCCACCAACAGCGGGGCTCTCTGTCTGTTCTCCCAATTATCCTTGACACATCCCTTATCCTTACCACAGCTAAGCTCCGAAGCGGCCTCCCACCTCATGGGGCTCAAGGCACAGAAGTAGCCAGGAATCAAGGTTGACGCTGGCCCTCGTGATCTCTTGGCAGCCCCTTCTCAGCCCCACCAACACCGGGGCTCTGTGTTTGTTCTCCCACCTAACCTCAACCTAGCCCTGACCCTCATCAGGGCCAAACTTCGGAGCGGCCAGCCTCCACATGGGCCTATGCACTGAGGTAGCCAGGAATCAAGGTTGATACTGGCCCTCACCTTCCCTTCGCAGCCTCACCAACACCGGGACTCTGTGTCTATTCTCTCAACTAAACTTTAGCTAGCACGTACCCGCTTCAGACCCAAGCTGCGAAGCGGCCACACACTGAATGGGGCTCAGGTACAGAAGCAGCCAGGAATCAAGGTTCATGCTGGCCCTCACCTTCCCTTGGCAGCCCCTTCTCAGCCCTACCAATACCGGGGCTCTGTGTCTGTTCTCTCAGCTAACCTCGACATATCCCTTACCCTCATCAGAGCCAAGCTCCGAAGCAACCATCCTCCACGTGGGCCTTAGGCACTGAGGTAGTCAGGAACCAAGGTTCACGCTGACCCTCACGTTCCCTTGGCAGCCCCTCCTCAGCCCCACCAACAACTGCCCCCATCTCTATGGTCTCCCACCTAAACATCAACCTACATCTTACCTTCATCAGATTCAGGGTCTAAAACGTCTACCCACTAGATGGCGCTCCAACACAGAGGGAACCAAGATTGACTGACTGTTGAACTCGCCTGCCCTGGCAGCCCTTTGAAATCCCCACTAACACCGGGGCTCTCTGCCTGTTCTCCCACCTAACCTCAACCTAGCCCTGACCCTCATCGGAGCCAAGCTTCGAAGTGGCCACCCTCCACATGGGGCTTGGCACTGAAGTAGCCAGGAACCAAGACTGATGCTGGCCCTCACGATCTCTTGGCAGCACCTTCTCAGCCCCACCAACACTAGGGCTCTGTGTCTCTTCTCCCAATTATCCTCGACACATCCCTTACCCTCATCAGAGCCAAGCTCCGAAGCGGCCACCCACCTCATGGGGCTCAGGCACAGAAGTAACCAGGAATCAAGGCTGATGCTGGCCCTCACGATTTCTTGGCAGTCCCTTCTCAGCCCCACCAACACCGGGGTTCTGAGTCTGTTCTTCCACCTATCCTCGACATATCCCTTATCCTCAGCAGAGCCAAGCTCTGAAGCAGCCACGCACCGCATGGGGCTTGGCACTGAGGTAGCCCGGAATCAAGGTTGATGCTGGCCCTCACGATCTCTTGGCAGCCCCACCAACACCGGGGCTCTGTGCCTCTGCTCGCACCTAACATCAAGCTACCCCTTACCCTCCTCAGGGCCAAACTTCGGAGCGGCCACCCTCCACGTGGGTCTTAGGCACTGAGGTAGCCAGGAATCAAGGTTCATGCTGGCCCTCACGATCTCTTGGCAGCCCCTTCTCAGCCCCACCAACACTGAGGCTCTGTGTCTGTTCTCCTTATTATCCTCGACACATCCCTTACCCTCATCAGAGCCAAGCTCCCAAGCAGCCACCCTCCACGAGGGCCCTAGGTACTGAGATAGCCAGGAATCAAGGCTGATGCTGGACCTCGCCTTCCGTTTGCAGTCCCTAGGCAGCCCCATCAACACCGTGGCTCTGTGCCGGTTCTCCCACCTAACCTCAACCTAGCCCTGACCCTCATCAGGGACAAGCTCCGAAGCGGCCACCCTCCACATGGGGCTCAGGGGCAGACATGGCCAGGAATGAAGGCTGGTGCTGGCCCTCACGATCTCTTGTCAGCCTCTCCTCAGCCCCACCAACCCCTGCTCCCTTCTCTTTGGTCTCCCACCTAAACATCAACCTACATCTTACCTTCATCAGAGCCAGGCTCTGAAACGTCTACCCACCAGATGGCGCTCCAACACAGAGGGAACCAAGGTGACGGGTGTTCGTTGCACTCGCCTGCCCTGGCAGCCCTTTGAGGTCCCCACCACCACCGGGGCTCTCTCTCGGTTCTCCCAGTTATCTTCGACGTATCCCTTACCTTCATCGGAGCCAAGCTCCGAAGAGGCCACTCTCCACGGGGGGCTTAGGCACTGAAGTAGCCAAGAATCAAGGTTGATGCTGGCCCTCACGATCTCTTGGCAGCACCTTCTCAGCCCCACCAACACCGGGGCTCTGTGTCTCTTCTCCCACCTAACCTCACCCTAGCACTTACCCACTTCAGAGCCAAGCTCCGAAGCGGCCTCCCACCGCATGGGGCTCAAGGCACAGAAGTAGCCAGGAATCAAGGTTGACGCTGGCCGTCACGATTTCTTAGCAGTCCCTTCTCAGCCCCACTAACACCGGGGCTCTGAGTCTGTTCTTCCATCTATCCTCGACATATCCCTTATCCTCAGCAGAGCCAAGCCTGAAGCAGCCACCCACCACATGGGCCTAAGCACTGAGGTAGCCAGGAATCAAGGTTGATGCTGGCTCTCACCTTCCCTTGGCGGCCCCACCAAACCGGGGCTCTGTGTCTGTTCTCTCAACTAACCTCGACCTAGCACTTACCCGCTTCACAGACAAGCTCCGAAGCGACCACCCTCCACGTGGGCCTTAGGCACTGAGGTAGTCAGGAACCAAGCTTCATGCTGGCCCTCACCTTCCCTTGGCAGCCCCTCCTCAGCCCCACCAACACATGCCCCCATCTCTTTGGTCTCCCACCTAAACATCAACCTACATCTTACCTTCATCAGATCCAGGGTCTAAAACGTCGACCCACTAGATGGCACTTCCACACAGATGGAAGTAAGATTGAATGTTTGTTGAACTCGTGTGCCCTGGCAGCCCTTTGAGGTCCCCACCAACAGCGGGGCTCTCTGTCTGTTCTCCCAATTATCCTTGACACATCCCTTATCCTTACCACAGCTAAGCTCCGAAGCGGCCTCCCACCTCATGGGGCTCAAGGCACAGAAGTAGCCAGGAATCAAGGTTGACGCTGGCCCTCGTGATCTCTTGGCAGCCCCTTCTCAGCCCCACCAACACCGGGGCTCTGTGTTTGTTCTCCCACCTAACCTCAACCTAGCCCTGACCCTCATCAGGGCCAAACTTCGGAGCGGCCAGCCTCCACATGGGCCTATGCACTGAGGTAGCCAGGAATCAAGGTTGATACTGGCCCTCACCTTCCCTTCGCAGCCTCACCAACACCGGGACTCTGTGTCTATTCTCTCAACTAAACTTTAGCTAGCACGTACCCGCTTCAGACCCAAGCTGCGAAGCGGCCACACACTGAATGGGGCTCAGGTACAGAAGCAGCCAGGAATCAAGGTTCATGCTGGCCCTCACCTTCCCTTGGCAGCCCCTTCTCAGCCCTACCAATACCGGGGCTCTGTGTCTGTTCTCTCAGCTAACCTCGACATATCCCTTACCCTCATCAGAGCCAAGCTCCGAAGCAACCATCCTCCACGTGGGCCTTAGGCACTGAGGTAGTCAGGAACCAAGGTTCACGCTGACCCTCACGTTCCCTTGGCAGCCCCTCCTCAGCCCCACCAACAACTGCCCCCATCTCTATGGTCTCCCACCTAAACATCAACCTACATCTTACCTTCATCAGATTCAGGGTCTAAAACGTCTACCCACTAGATGGCGCTCCAACACAGAGGGAACCAAGATTGACTGACTGTTGAACTCGCCTGCCCTGGCAGCCCTTTGAAATCCCCACTAACACCGGGGCTCTCTGCCTGTTCTCCCACCTAACCTCAACCTAGCCCTGACCCTCATCGGAGCCAAGCTTCGAAGTGGCCACCCTCCACATGGGGCTTGGCACTGAAGTAGCCAGGAACCAAGACTGATGCTGGCCCTCACGATCTCTTGGCAGCACCTTCTCAGCCCCACCAACACTAGGGCTCTGTGTCTCTTCTCCCAATTATCCTCGACACATCCCTTACCCTCATCAGAGCCAAGCTCCGAAGCGGCCACCCACCTCATGGGGCTCAGGCACAGAAGTAACCAGGAATCAAGGCTGATGCTGGGCCCTCACGATTTCTTGGCAGTCCCTTCTCAGCCCCACCAACACCGGGGTTCTGAGTCTGTTCTTCCACCTATCCTCGACATATCCCTTATCCTCAGCAGAGCCAAGCTCTGAAGCAGCCACGCACCGCATGGGGCTTGGCACTGAGGTAGCCCGGAATCAAGGTTGATGCTGGCCCTCACGATCTCTTGGCAGCCCCACCAACACCGGGGCTCTGTGCCTCTGCTCGCACCTAACATCAAGCTACCCCTTACCCTCCTCAGGGCCAAACTTCGGAGCGGCCACCCTCCACGTGGGTCTTAGGCACTGAGGTAGCCAGGAATCAAGGTTCATGCTGGCCCTCACGATCTCTTGGCAGCCCCTTCTCAGCCCCACCAACACTGAGGCTCTGTGTCTGTTCTCCTTATTATCCTCGACACATCCCTTACCCTCATCAGAGCCAAGCTCCCAAGCAGCCACCCTCCACGAGGGCCCTAGGTACTGAGATAGCCAGGAATCAAGGCTGATGCTGGACCTCGCCTTCCGTTTGCAGTCCCTAGGCAGCCCCATCAACACCGTGGCTCTGTGCCGGTTCTCCCACCTAACCTCAACCTAGCCCTGACCCTCATCAGGGACAAGCTCCGAAGCGGCCACCCTCCACATGGGGCTCAGGGGCAGACATGGCCAGGAATGAAGGCTGGTGCTGGCCCTCACGATCTCTTGTCAGCCCCTCCTCAGCCCCACCAACCCCTGCTCCCTTCTCTTTGGTCTCCCACCTAAACATCAACCTACATCTTACCTTCATCAGAGCCAGGCTCTGAAACGTCTACCCACCAGATGGCGCTCCAACACAGAGGGAACCAAGGTGACGGGTGTTCGTTGCACTCGCCTGCCCTGGCAGCCCTTTGAGGTCCCCACCACCACCGGGGCTCTCTGTCGGTTCTCCCAGTTATCTTCGACGTATCCCTTACCTTCATCGGAGCCAAGCTCCGAAGAGGCCACTCTCCACGGGGGGCTTAGGCACTGAAGTAGCCAGGAATCAAGGTTGATGCTGGCCCTCACGATCTCTTGGCAGCACCTTCTCAGCCCCACCAACACCGGGGCTCTGTGTCTCTTCTCCCACCTAACCTCACCCTAGCACTTACCCACTTCAGAGCCAAGCTCCGAAGCGGCCTCCCACCGCATGGGGCTCAAGGCACAGAAGTAGCCAGGAATCAAGGTTGACGCTGGCCGTCACGATTTCTTAGCAGTCCCTTCTCAGCCCCACTAACACCGGGGCTCTGAGTCTGTTCTTCCATCTATCCTCGACATATCCCTTATCCTCAGCAGAGCCAAGCCTGAAGCAGCCACCCACCACATGGGCCTAAGCACTGAGGTAGCCAGGAATCAAGGTTGATGCTGGCTCTCACCTTCCCTTGGCGGCCCCACCAAACCGGGGCTCTGTGTCTGTTCTCTCAACTAACCTCGACCTAGCACTTACCCGCTTCACAGACAAGCTCCGAAGCGACCACCCTCCACGTGGGCCTTAGGCACTGAGGTAGTCAGGAACCAAGCTTCATGCTGGCCCTCACCTTCCCTTGGCAGTCCCTCCTCAGCCCCACCAACACATGCCCCCATCTCTTTGGTCTCCCACCTAAACATCAACCTA
Source organism: Calonectris borealis (assembly GCF_964195595.1). Lineage (NCBI taxonomy): Eukaryota > Metazoa > Chordata > Aves > Procellariiformes > Procellariidae > Calonectris > Calonectris borealis. The sequence continues at coordinate 26,202,774 of NC_134322.1, forward strand.
CATCTTACCTTCATCAGATCCAGGGTCTAAAACGTCGACCCACTAGATGGCACTTCCACACAGATGGAAGTAAGATTGAATGTTTGTTGAACTCGTGTGCCCTGGCAGCCCTTTGAGGTCCCCACCAACAGCGGGGCTCTCTGTCTGTTCTCCCAATTATCCTTGACACATCCCTTATCCTTACCACAGCTAAGCTCCGAAGCGGCCTCCCACCTCATGGGGCTCAAGGCACAGAAGTAGCCAGGAATCAAGGTTGACGCTGGCCCTCGTGATCTCTTGGCAGCCCCTTCTCAGCCCCACCAACACCGGGGCTCTGTGTTTGTTCTCCCACCTAACCTCAACCTAGCCCTGACCCTCATCAGGGCCAAACTTCGGAGCGGCCAGCCTCCACATGGGCCTATGCACTGAGGTAGCCAGGAATCAAGGTTGATACTGGCCCTCACCTTCCCTTCGCAGCCTCACCAACACCGGGACTCTGTGTCTATTCTCTCAACTAAACTTTAGCTAGCACGTACCCGCTTCAGACCCAAGCTGCGAAGCGGCCACACACTGAATGGGGCTCAGGTACAGAAGCAGCCAGGAATCAAGGTTCATGCTGGCCCTCACCTTCCCTTGGCAGCCCCTTCTCAGCCCTACCAATACCGGGGCTCTGTGTCTGTTCTCTCAGCTAACCTCGACATATCCCTTACCCTCATCAGAGCCAAGCTCCGAAGCAACCATCCTCCACGTGGGCCTTAGGCACTGAGGTAGTCAGGAACCAAGGTTCACGCTGACCCTCACGTTCCCTTGGCAGCCCCTCCTCAGCCCCACCAACAACTGCCCCCATCTCTATGGTCTCCCACCTAAACATCAACCTACATCTTACCTTCATCAGATTCAGGGTCTAAAACGTCTACCCACTAGATGGCGCTCCAACACAGAGGGAACCAAGATTGACTGACTGTTGAACTCGCCTGCCCTGGCAGCCCTTTGAAATCCCCACTAACACCGGGGCTCTCTGCCTGTTCTCCCACCTAACCTCAACCTAGCCCTGACCCTCATCGGAGCCAAGCTTCGAAGTGGCCACCCTCCACATGGGGCTTGGCACTGAAGTAGCCAGGAACCAAGACTGATGCTGGCCCTCACGATCTCTTGGCAGCACCTTCTCAGCCCCACCAACACTAGGGCTCTGTGTCTCTTCTCCCAATTATCCTCGACACATCCCTTACCCTCATCAGAGCCAAGCTCCGAAGCGGCCACCCACCTCATGGGGCTCAGGCACAGAAGTAACCAGGAATCAAGGCTGATGCTGGCCCTCACGATTTCTTGGCAGTCCCTTCTCAGCCCCACCAACACCGGGGTTCTGAGTCTGTTCTTCCACCTATCCTCGACATATCCCTTATCCTCAGCAGAGCCAAGCTCTGAAGCAGCCACGCACCGCATGGGGCTTGGCACTGAGGTAGCCCGGAATCAAGGTTGATGCTGGCCCTCACGATCTCTTGGCAGCCCCACCAACACCGGGGCTCTGTGCCTCTGCTCGCACCTAACATCAAGCTACCCCTTACCCTCCTCAGGGCCAAACTTCGGAGCGGCCACCCTCCACGTGGGTCTTAGGCACTGAGGTAGCCAGGAATCAAGGTTCATGCTGGCCCTCACGATCTCTTGGCAGCCCCTTCTCAGCCCCACCAACACTGAGGCTCTGTGTCTGTTCTCCTTATTATCCTCGACACATCCCTTACCCTCATCAGAGCCAAGCTCCCAAGCAGCCACCCTCCACGAGGGCCCTAGGTACTGAGATAGCCAGGAATCAAGGCTGATGCTGGACCTCGCCTTCCGTTTGCAGTCCCTAGGCAGCCCCATCAACACCGTGGCTCTGTGCCGGTTCTCCCACCTAACCTCAACCTAGCCCTGACCCTCATCAGGGACAAGCTCCGAAGCGGCCACCCTCCACATGGGGCTCAGGGGCAGACATGGCCAGGAATGAAGGCTGGTGCTGGCCCTCACGATCTCTTGTCAGCCCCTCCTCAGCCCCACCAACCCCTGCTCCCTTCTCTTTGGTCTCCCACCTAAACATCAACCTACATCTTACCTTCATCAGAGCCAGGCTCTGAAACGTCTACCCACCAGATGGCGCTCCAACACAGAGGGAACCAAGGTGACGGGTGTTCGTTGCACTCGCCTGCCCTGGCAGCCCTTTGAGGTCCCCACCACCACCGGGGCTCTCTGTCGGTTCTCCCAGTTATCTTCGACGTATCCCTTACCTTCATCGGAGCCAAGCTCCGAAGAGACCACTCTCCACGGGGGGCTTAGGCACTGAAGTAGCCAGGAATCAAGGTTGATGCTGGCCCTCACGATCTCTTGGCAGCACCTTCTCAGCCCCACCAACACCGGGGCTCTGTGTCTCTTCTCCCACCTAACCTCACCCTAGCACTTTCCCACTTCAGAGCCAAGCTCCGAAGCGGCCTCCCACCGCATGGGGCTCAAGGCACAGAAGTAGCCAGGAATCAAGGTTGACGCTGGCCGTCACGATTTCTTAGCAGTCCCTTCTCAGCCCCACCAACACCGGGGCTCTGAGTCTGTTCTTCCATCTATCCTCGACATATCCCTTATCCTCAGCAGAGCCAAGCCTGAAGCAGCCACCCACCACATGGGCCTAAGCACTGAGGTAGCCAGGAATCAAGGTTGATGCTGGCTCTCACCTTCCCTTGGCGGCCCCACCAAACCGGGGCTCTGTGTCTGTTCTCTCAACTAACCTCGACCTAGCACTTACCCGCTTCACAGACAAGCTCCGAAGCGACCACCCTCCACGTGGGCCTTAGGCACTGAGGTAGTCAGGAACCAAGCTTCATGCTGGCCCTCACCTTCCCTTGGCAGCCCCTCCTCAGCCCCACCAACACATGCCCCCATCTCTTTGGTCTCCCACCTAAACATCAACCTACATCTTACCTTCATCAGATCCAGGGTCTAAAACGTCGACCCACTAGATGGCACTTCCACACAGATGGAAGTAAGATTGAATGTTTGTTGAACTCGTGTGCCCTGGCAGCCCTTTGAGGTCCCCACCAACAGCGGGGCTCTCTGTCTGTTCTCCCAATTATCCTTGACACATCCCTTATCCTTACCACAGCTAAGCTCCGAAGCGGCCTCCCACCTCATGGGGCTCAAGGCACAGAAGTAGCCAGGAATCAAGGTTGACGCTGGCCCTCGTGATCTCTTGGCAGCCCCTTCTCAGCCCCACCAACACCGGGGCTCTGTGTTTGTTCTCCCACCTAACCTCAACCTAGCCCTGACCCTCATCAGGGCCAAACTTCGGAGCGGCCAGCCTCCACATGGGCCTATGCACTGAGGTAGCCAGGAATCAAGGTTGATACTGGCCCTCACCTTCCCTTCGCAGCCTCACCAACACCGGGACTCTGTGTCTATTCTCTCAACTAAACTTTAGCTAGCACGTACCCGCTTCAGACCCAAGCTGCGAAGCGGCCACACACTGAATGGGGCTCAGGTACAGAAGCAGCCAGGAATCAAGGTTCATGCTGGCCCTCACCTTCCCTTGGCAGCCCCTTCTCAGCCCTACCAATACCGGGGCTCTGTGTCTGTTCTCTCAGCTAACCTCGACATATCCCTTACCCTCATCAGAGCCAAGCTCCGAAGCAACCATCCTCCACGTGGGCCTTAGGCACTGAGGTAGTCAGGAACCAAGGTTCACGCTGACCCTCACGTTCCCTTGGCAGCCCCTCCTCAGCCCCACCAACAACTGCCCCCATCTCTATGGTCTCCCACCTAAACATCAACCTACATCTTACCTTCATCAGATTCAGGGTCTAAAACGTCTACCCACTAGATGGCGCTCCAACACAGAGGGAACCAAGATTGACTGACTGTTGAACTCGCCTGCCCTGGCAGCCCTTTGAAATCCCCACTAACACCGGGGCTCTCTGCCTGTTCTCCCACCTAACCTCAACCTAGCCCTGACCCTCATCGGAGCCAAGCTTCGAAGTGGCCACCCTCCACATGGGGCTTGGCACTGAAGTAGCCAGGAACCAAGACTGATGCTGGCCCTCACGATCTCTTGGCAGCACCTTCTCAGCCCCACCAACACTAGGGCTCTGTGTCTCTTCTCCCAATTATCCTCGACACATCCCTTACCCTCATCAGAGCCAAGCTCCGAAGCGGCCACCCACCTCATGGGGCTCAGGCACAGAAGTAACCAGGAATCAAGGCTGATGCTGGCCCTCACGATTTCTTGGCAGTCCCTTCTCAGCCCCACCAACACCGGGGTTCTGAGTCTGTTCTTCCACCTATCCTCGACATATCCCTTATCCTCAGCAGAGCCAAGCTCTGAAGCAGCCACGCACCGCATGGGGCTTGGCACTGAGGTAGCCCGGAATCAAGGTTGATGCTGGCCCTCACGATCTCTTGGCAGCCCCACCAACACCGGGGCTCTGTGCCTCTGCTCGCACCTAACATCAAGCTACCCCTTACCCTCCTCAGGGCCAAACTTCGGAGCGGCCACCCTCCACGTGGGTCTTAGGCACTGAGGTAGCCAGGAATCAAGGTTCATGCTGGCCCTCACGATCTCTTGGCAGCCCCTTCTCAGCCCCACCAACACTGAGGCTCTGTGTCTGTTCTCCTTATTATCCTCGACACATCCCTTACCCTCATCAGAGCCAAGCTCCCAAGCAGCCACCCTCCACGAGGGCCCTAGGTACTGAGATAGCCAGGAATCAAGGCTGATGCTGGACCTCGCCTTCCGTTTGCAGTCCCTAGGCAGCCCCATCAACACCGTGGCTCTGTGCCGGTTCTCCCACCTAACCTCAACCTAGCCCTGACCCTCATCAGGGACAAGCTCCGAAGCGGCCACCCTCCACATGGGGCTCAGGGGCAGACATGGCCAGGAATGAAGGCTGGTGCTGGCCCTCACGATCTCTTGTCAGCCCCTCCTCAGCCCCACCAACCCCTGCTCCCTTCTCTTTGGTCTCCCACCTAAACATCAACCTACATCTTACCTTCATCAGAGCCAGGCTCTGAAACGTCTACCCACCAGATGGCGCTCCAACACAGAGGGAACCAAGGTGACGGGTGTTCGTTGCACTCGCCTGCCCTGGCAGCCCTTTGAGGTCCCCACCACCACCGGGGCTCTCTGTCGGTTCTCCCAGTTATCTTCGACGTATCCCTTACCTTCATCGGAGCCAAGCTCCGAAGAGACCACTCTCCACGGGGGGCTTAGGCACTGAAGTAGCCAGGAATCAAGGTTGATGCTGGCCCTCACGATCTCTTGGCAGCACCTTCTCAGCCCCACCAACACCGGGGCTCTGTGTCTCTTCTCCCACCTAACCTCACCCTAGCACTTTCCCACTTCAGAGCCAAGCTCCGAAGCGGCCTCCCACCGCATGGGGCTCAAGGCACAGAAGTAGCCAGGAATCAAGGTTGACGCTGGCCGTCACGATTTCTTAGCAGTCCCTTCTCAGCCCCACCAACACCGGGGCTCTGAGTCTGTTCTTCCATCTATCCTCGACATATCCCTTATCCTCAGCAGAGCCAAGCCTGAAGCAGCCACCCACCACATGGGCCTAAGCACTGAGGTAGCCAGGAATCAAGGTTGATGCTGGCTCTCACCTTCCCTTGGCGGCCCCACCAAACCGGGGCTCTGTGTCTGTTCTCTCAACTAACCTCGACCTAGCACTTACCCGCTTCACAGACAAGCTCCGAAGCGACCACCCTCCACGTGGGCCTTAGGCACTGAGGTAGTCAGGAACCAAGCTTCATGCTGGCCCTCACCTTCCCTTGGCAGCCCCTCCTCAGCCCCACCAACACATGCCCCCATCTCTTTGGTCTCCCACCTAAACATCAACCTACATCTTACCTTCATCAGATCCAGGGTCTAAAACGTCGACCCACTAGATGGCACTTCCACACAGATGGAAGTAAGATTGAATGTTTGTTGAACTCGTGTGCCCTGGCAGCCCTTTGAGGTCCCCACCAACAGCGGGGCTCTCTGTCTGTTCTCCCAATTATCCTTGACACATCCCTTATCCTTACCACAGCTAAGCTCCGAAGCGGCCTCCCACCTCATGGGGCTCAAGGCACAGAAGTAGCCAGGAATCAAGGTTGACGCTGGCCCTCGTGATCTCTTGGCAGCCCCTTCTCAGCCCCACCAACACCGGGGCTCTGTGTTTGTTCTCCCACCTAACCTCAACCTAGCCCTGACCCTCATCAGGGCCAAACTTCGGAGCGGCCAGCCTCCACATGGGCCTATGCACTGAGGTAGCCAGGAATCAAGGTTGATACTGGCCCTCACCTTCCCTTCGCAGCCTCACCAACACCGGGACTCTGTGTCTATTCTCTCAACTAAACTTTAGCTAGCACGTACCCGCTTCAGACCCAAGCTGCGAAGCGGCCACACACTGAATGGGGCTCAGGTACAGAAGCAGCCAGGAATCAAGGTTCATGCTGGCCCTCACCTTCCCTTGGCAGCCCCTTCTCAGCCCTACCAATACCGGGGCTCTGTGTCTGTTCTCTCAGCTAACCTCGACATATCCCTTACCCTCATCAGAGCCAAGCTCCGAAGCAACCATCCTCCACGTGGGCCTTAGGCACTGAGGTAGTCAGGAACCAAGGTTCACGCTGACCCTCACGTTCCCTTGGCAGCCCCTCCTCAGCCCCACCAACAACTGCCCCCATCTCTATGGTCTCCCACCTAAACATCAACCTACATCTTACCTTCATCAGATTCAGGGTCTAAAACGTCTACCCACTAGATGGCGCTCCAACACAGAGGGAACCAAGATTGACTGACTGTTGAACTCGCCTGCCCTGGCAGCCCTTTGAAATCCCCACTAACACCGGGGCTCTCTGCCTGTTCTCCCACCTAACCTCAACCTAGCCCTGACCCTCATCGGAGCCAAGCTTCGAAGTGGCCACCCTCCACATGGGGCTTGGCACTGAAGTAGCCAGGAACCAAGACTGATGCTGGCCCTCACGATCTCTTGGCAGCACCTTCTCAGCCCCACCAACACTAGGGCTCTGTGTCTCTTCTCCCAATTATCCTCGACACATCCCTTACCCTCATCAGAGCCAAGCTCCGAAGCGGCCACCCACCTCATGGGGCTCAGGCACAGAAGTAACCAGGAATCAAGGCTGATGCTGGCCCTCACGATTTCTTGGCAGTCCCTTCTCAGCCCCACCAACACCGGGGTTCTGAGTCTGTTCTTCCACCTATCCTCGACATATCCCTTATCCTCAGCAGAGCCAAGCTCTGAAGCAGCCACGCACCGCATGGGGCTTGGCACTGAGGTAGCCCGGAATCAAGGTTGATGCTGGCCCTCACGATCTCTTGGCAGCCCCACCAACACCGGGGCTCTGTGCCTCTGCTCGCACCTAACATCAAGCTACCCCTTACCCTCCTCAGGGCCAAACTTCGGAGCGGCCACCCTCCACGTGGGTCTTAGGCACTGAGGTAGCCAGGAATCAAGGTTCATGCTGGCCCTCACGATCTCTTGGCAGCCCCTTCTCAGCCCCACCAACACTGAGGCTCTGTGTCTGTTCTCCTTATTATCCTCGACACATCCCTTACCCTCATCAGAGCCAAGCTCCCAAGCAGCCACCCTCCACGAGGGCCCTAGGTACTGAGATAGCCAGGAATCAAGGCTGATGCTGGACCTCGCCTTCCGTTTGCAGTCCCTAGGCAGCCCCATCAACACCGTGGCTCTGTGCCGGTTCTCCCACCTAACCTCAACCTAGCCCTGACCCTCATCAGGGACAAGCTCCGAAGCGGCCACCCTCCACATGGGGCTCAGGGGCAGACATGGCCAGGAATGAAGGCTGGTGCTGGCCCTCACGATCTCTTGTCAGCCCCTCCTCAGCCCCACCAACCCCTGCTCCCTTCTCTTTGGTCTCCCACCTAAACATCAACCTACATCTTACCTTCATCAGAGCCAGGCTCTGAAACGTCTACCCACCAGATGGCGCTCCAACACAGAGGGAACCAAGGTGACGGGTGTTCGTTGCACTCGCCTGCCCTGGCAGCCCTTTGAGGTCCCCACCACCACCGGGGCTCTCTGTCGGTTCTCCCAGTTATCTTCGACGTATCCCTTACCTTCATCGGAGCCAAGCTCCGAAGAGGCCACTCTCCACGGGGGGCTTAGGCACTGAAGTAGCCAGGAATCAAGGTTGATGCTGGCCCTCACGATCTCTTGGCAGCACCTTCTCAGCCCCACCAACACCGGGGCTCTGTGTCTCTTCTCCCACCTAACCTCACCCTAGCACTTACCCACTTCAGAGCCAAGCTCCGAAGCGGCCTCCCACCGCATGGGGCTCAAGGCACAGAAGTAGCCAGGAATCAAGGTTGACGCTGGCCGTCACGATTTCTTAGCAGTCCCTTCTCAGCCCCACTAACACCGGGGCTCTGAGTCTGTTCTTCCATCTATCCTCGACATATCCCTTATCCTCAGCAGAGCCAAGCCTGAAGCAGCCACCCACCACATGGGCCTAAGCACTGAGGTAGCCAGGAATCAAGGTTGATGCTGGCTCTCACCTTCCCTTGGCGGCCCCACCAAACCGGGGCTCTGTGTCTGTTCTCTCAACTAACCTCGACCTAGCACTTACCCGCTTCACAGACAAGCTCCGAAGCGACCACCCTCCACGTGGGCCTTAGGCACTGAGGTAGTCAGGAACCAAGCTTCATGCTGGCCCTCACCTTCCCTTGGCAGCCCCTCCTCAGCCCCACCAACACATGCCCCCATCTCTTTGGTCTCCCACCTAAACATCAACCTACATCTTACCTTCATCAGATCCAGGGTCTAAAACGTCGACCCACTAGATGGCACTTCCACACAGATGGAAGTAAGATTGAATGTTTGTTGAACTCGTGTGCCCTGGCAGCCCTTTGAGGTCCCCACCAACAGCGGGGCTCTCTGTCTGTTCTCCCAATTATCCTTGACACATCCCTTATCCTTACCACAGCTAAGCTCCGAAGCGGCCTCCCACCTCATGGGGCTCAAGGCACAGAAGTAGCCAGGAATCAAGGTTGACGCTGGCCCTCGTGATCTCTTGGCAGCCCCTTCTCAGCCCCACCAACACCGGGGCTCTGTGTTTGTTCTCCCACCTAACCTCAACCTAGCCCTGACCCTCATCAGGGCCAAACTTCGGAGCGGCCAGCCTCCACATGGGCCTATGCACTGAGGTAGCCAGGAATCAAGGTTGATACTGGCCCTCACCTTCCCTTCGCAGCCTCACCAACACCGGGACTCTGTGTCTATTCTCTCAACTAAACTTTAGCTAGCACGTACCCGCTTCAGACCCAAGCTGCGAAGCGGCCACACACTGAATGGGGCTCAGGTACAGAAGCAGCCAGGAATCAAGGTTCATGCTGGCCCTCACCTTCCCTTGGCAGCCCCTTCTCAGCCCTACCAATACCGGGGCTCTGTGTCTGTTCTCTCAGCTAACCTCGACATATCCCTTACCCTCATCAGAGCCAAGCTCCGAAGCAACCATCCTCCACGTGGGCCTTAGGCACTGAGGTAGTCAGGAACCAAGGTTCACGCTGACCCTCACGTTCCCTTGGCAGCCCCTCCTCAGCCCCACCAACAACTGCCCCCATCTCTATGGTCTCCCACCTAAACATCAACCTACATCTTACCTTCATCAGATTCAGGGTCTAAAACGTCTACCCACTAGATGGCGCTCCAACACAGAGGGAACCAAGATTGACTGACTGTTGAACTCGCCTGCCCTGGCAGCCCTTTGAAATCCCCACTAACACCGGGGCTCTCTGCCTGTTCTCCCACCTAACCTCAACCTAGCCCTGACCCTCATCGGAGCCAAGCTTCGAAGTGGCCACCCTCCACATGGGGCTTGGCACTGAAGTAGCCAGGAACCAAGACTGATGCTGGCCCTCACGATCTCTTGGCAGCACCTTCTCAGCCCCACCAACACTAGGGCTCTGTGTCTCTTCTCCCAATTATCCTCGACACATCCCTTACCCTCATCAGAGCCAAGCTCCGAAGCGGCCACCCACCTCATGGGGCTCAGGCACAGAAGTAACCAGGAATCAAGGCTGATGCTGGCCCTCACGATTTCTTGGCAGTCCCTTCTCAGCCCCACCAACACCGGGGTTCTGAGTCTGTTCTTCCACCTATCCTCGACATATCCCTTATCCTCAGCAGAGCCAAGCTCTGAAGCAGCCACGCACCGCATGGGGCTTGGCACTGAGGTAGCCCGGAATCAAGGTTGATGCTGGCCCTCACGATCTCTTGGCAGCCCCACCAACACCGGGGCTCTGTGCCTCTGCTCGCACCTAACATCAAGCTACCCCTTACCCTCCTCAGGGCCAAACTTCGGAGCGGCCACCCTCCACGTGGGTCTTAGGCACTGAGGTAGCCAGGAATCAAGGTTCATGCTGGCCCTCACGATCTCTTGGCAGCCCCTTCTCAGCCCCACCAACACTGAGGCTCTGTGTCTGTTCTCCTTATTATCCTCGACACATCCCTTACCCTCATCAGAGCCAAGCTCCCAAGCAGCCACCCTCCACGAGGGCCCTAGGTACTGAGATAGCCAGGAATCAAGGCTGATGCTGGACCTCGCCTTCCGTTTGCAGTCCCTAGGCAGCCCCATCAACACCGTGGCTCTGTGCCGGTTCTCCCACCTAACCTCAACCTAGCCCTGACCCTCATCAGGGACAAGCTCCGAAGCGGCCACCCTCCACATGGGGCTCAGGGGCAGACATGGCCAGGAATGAAGGCTGGTGCTGGCCCTCACGATCTCTTGTCAGCCCCTCCTCAGCCCCACCAACCCCTGCTCCCTTCTCTTTGGTCTCCCACCTAAACATCAACCTACATCTTACCTTCATCAGAGCCAGGCTCTGAAACGTCTACCCACCAGATGGCGCTCCAACACAGAGGGAACCAAGGTGACGGGTGTTCGTTGCACTCGCCTGCCCTGGCAGCCCTTTGAGGTCCCCACCACCACCGGGGCTCTCTGTCGGTTCTCCCAGTTATCTTCGACGTATCCCTTACCTTCATCGGAGCCAAGCTCCGAAGAGGCCACTCTCCACGGGGGGCTTAGGCACTGAAGTAGCCAGGAATCAAGGTTGATGCTGGCCCTCACGATCTCTTGGCAGCACCTTCTCAGCCCCACCAACACCGGGGCTCTGTGTCTCTTCTCCCACCTAACCTCACCCTAGCACTTACCCACTTCAGAGCCAAGCTCCGAAGCGGCCTCCCACCGCATGGGGCTCAAGGCACAGAAGTAGCCAGGAATCAAGGTTGACGCTGGCCGTCACGATTTCTTAGCAGTCCCTTCTCAGCCCCACTAACACCGGGGCTCTGAGTCTGTTCTTCCATCTATCCTCGACATATCCCTTATCCTCAGCAGAGCCAAGCCTGAAGCAGCCACCCACCACATGGGCCTAAGCACTGAGGTAGCCAGGAATCAAGGTTGATGCTGGCTCTCACCTTCCCTTGGCGGCCCCACCAAACCGGGGCTCTGTGTCTGTTCTCTCAACTAACCTCGTCCTAGCACTTACCCGCTTCACAGACAAGCTCCGAAGCGACCACCCTCCACGTGGGCCTTAGGCACTGAGGTAGTCAGGAACCAAGCTTCATGCTGGCCCTCACCTTCCCTTGGCAGCCCCTCCTCAGCCCCACCAACACATGCCCCCATCTCTTTGGTCTCCCACCTAAACATCAACCTACATCTTACCTTCATCAGATCCAGGGTCTAAAACGTCGACCCACTAGATGGCACTTCCACACAGATGGAAGTAAGATTGAATGTTTGTTGAACTCGTGTGCCCTGGCAGCCCTTTGAGGTCCCCACCAACAGCGGGGCTCTCTGTCTGTTCTCCCAATTATCCTTGACACATCCCTTATCCTTACCACAGCTAAGCTCCGAAGCGGCCTCCCACCTCATGGGGCTCAAGGCACAGAAGTAGCCAGGAATCAAGGTTGACGCTGGCCCTCGTGATCTCTTGGCAGCCCCTTCTCAGCCCCACCAACACCGGGGCTCTGTGTTTGTTCTCCCACCTAACCTCAACCTAGCCCTGACCCTCATCAGGGCCAAACTTCGGAGCGGCCAGCCTCCACATGGGCCTATGCACTGAGGTAGCCAGGAATCAAGGTTGATACTGGCCCTCACCTTCCCTTCGCAGCCTCACCAACACCGGGACTCTGTGTCTATTCTCTCAACTAAACTTTAGCTAGCACGTACCCGCTTCAGACCCAAGCTGCGAAGCGGCCACACACTGAATGGGGCTCAGGTACAGAAGCAGCCAGGAATCAAGGTTCATGCTGGCCCTCACCTTCCCTTGGCAGCCCCTTCTCAGCCCTACCAATACCGGGGCTCTGTGTCTGTTCTCTCAGCTAACCTCGACATATCCCTTACCCTCATCAGAGCCAAGCTCCGAAGCAACCATCCTCCACGTGGGCCTTAGGCACTGAGGTAGTCAGGAACCAAGGTTCACGCTGACCCTCACGTTCCCTTGGCAGCCCCTCCTCAGCCCCACCAACAACTGCCCCCATCTCTATGGTCTCCCACCTAAACATCAACCTACATCTTACCTTCATCAGATTCAGGGTCTAAAACGTCTACCCACTAGATGGCGCTCCAACACAGAGGGAACCAAGATTGACTGACTGTTGAACTCGCCTGCCCTGGCAGCCCTTTGAAATCCCCACTAACACCGGGGCTCTCTGCCTGTTCTCCCACCTAACCTCAACCTAGCCCTGACCCTCATCGGAGCCAAGCTTCGAAGTGGCCACCCTCCACATGGGGCTTGGCACTGAAGTAGCCAGGAACCAAGACTGATGCTGGCCCTCACGATCTCTTGGCAGCACCTTCTCAGCCCCACCAACACTAGGGCTCTGTGTCTCTTCTCCCAATTATCCTCGACACATCCCTTACCCTCATCAGAGCCAAGCTCCGAAGCGGCCACCCACCTCATGGGGCTCAGGCACAGAAGTAACCAGGAATCAAGGCTGATGCTGGCCCTCACGATTTCTTGGCAGTCCCTTCTCAGCCCCACCAACACCGGGGTTCTGAGTCTGTTCTTCCACCTATCCTCGACATATCCCTTATCCTCAGCAGAGCCAAGCTCTGAAGCAGCCACGCACCGCATGGGGCTTGGCACTGAGGTAGCCCGGAATCAAGGTTGATGCTGGCCCTCACGATCTCTTGGCAGCCCCACCAACACCGGGGCTCTGTGCCTCTGCTCGCACCTAACATCAAGCTACCCCTTACCCTCCTCAGGGCCAAACTTCGGAGCGGCCACCCTCCACGTGGGTCTTAGGCACTGAGGTAGCCAGGAATCAAGGTTCATGCTGGCCCTCACGATCTCTTGGCAGCCCCTTCTCAGCCCCACCAACACTGAGGCTCTGTGTCTGTTCTCCTTATTATCCTCGACACATCCCTTACCCTCATCAGAGCCAAGCTCCCAAGCAGCCACCCTCCACGAGGGCCCTAGGTACTGAGATAGCCAGGAATCAAGGCTGATGCTGGACCTCGCCTTCCGTTTGCAGTCCCTAGGCAGCCCCATCAACACCGTGGCTCTGTGCCGGTTCTCCCACCTAACCTCAACCTAGCCCTGACCCTCATCAGGGACAAGCTCCGAAGCGGCCACCCTCCACATGGGGCTCAGGGGCAGACATGGCCAGGAATGAAGGCTGGTGCTGGCCCTCACGATCTCTTGTCAGCCCCTCCTCAGCCCCACCAACCCCTGCTCCCTTCTCTTTGGTCTCCCACCTAAACATCAACCTACATCTTACCTTCAGCAGAGCCAGGCTCTGAAACGTCTACCCACCAGATGGCGCTCCAACACAGAGGGAACCAAGGTGACGGGTGTTCGTTGCACTCGCCTGCCCTGGCAGCCCTTTGAGGTCCCCACCACCACCGGGGCTCTCTGTCGGTTCTCCCAGTTATCTTCGACGTATCCCTTACCTTCATCGGAGCCAAGCTCCGAAGAGGCCACTCTCCACGGGGGGCTTAGGCACTGAAGTAGCCAGGAATCAAGGTTGATGCTGGCCCTCACGATCTCTTGGCAGCACCTTCTCAGCCCCACCAACACCGGGGCTCTGTGTCTCTTCTCCCACCTAACCTCACCCTAGCACTTACCCACTTCAGAGCCAAGCTCCGAAGCGGCCTCCCACCGCATGGGGCTCAAGGCACAGAAGTAGCCAGGAATCAAGGTTGACGCTGGCCGTCACGATTTCTTAGCAGTCCCTTCTCAGCCCCACCAACACCGGGGCTCTGAGTCTGTTCTTCCATCTATCCTCGACATATCCCTTATCCTCAGCAGAGCCAAGCCTGAAGCAGCCACCCACCACATGGGCCTAAGCACTGAGGTAGCCAGGAATCAAGGTTGATGCTGGCTCTCACCTTCCCTTGGCGGTCCCACCAAACCGGGGCTCTGTGTCTGTTCTCTCAACTAACCTCGTCCTAGCACTTACCCGCTTCACAGACAAGCTCCGAAGCGACCACCCTCCACGTGGGCCTTAGGCACTGAGGTAGTCAGGAACCAAGCTTCATGCTGGCCCTCACCTTCCCTTGGCAGCCCCTCCTCAGCCCCACCAACACATGCCCCCTTCTCTTTGGTCTCCCACCTAAACATCAACCTACATCTTACCTTCATCAGATCCAGGGTCTAAAACGTCTACCCACTAGATGGCGCTCCAACACAGATGGAACCAAGATTGACTGTTGACCTCGCCTGCCCTGGCAGCCCTTTGAGGTCCCCACCAACAGCGGGGTTCTGTGTCTGTTCTCCCAATTATCCTCGACACATCCCTTACCCTCATCAGAGCTAAGCTCCGAAGCGGCCACCCACCTCATGGGGCTCAGGCACAGAAGTAGCCAGGAATCAAGTTGATGCTGGCCCTCACGATCTCTTGTCCGCCCCTTCTCAGCCCCACCAACACCGGGGCTCTGTGTCTGTTCTCTCAGCTAACCTCGACGTATCCCTTACCCTCATGAGAGCCAAGCTCCAGTGGCCACCCTCCACATGGGACTTGGCACTGAGGTAGCCAGGAATCAAGGCTGATGCTGGCCCTCACCTTCCCTAGTCAGCCCCTTCTCAGTCCCACCAGCATCGTTGCTCTCTGTCTGATCTTCCATCTAACCTCGGCCTATCACTTACCCGCCTCAGAGCCAAGCTTCGAAGCAGCCACCCACCGCATGGGGCTTGGCACTGAGGTAGCCAGGAATCAAGGTTGATGCTGGCCCTTACGATCTCTTGGCAGCCCCACCAACACCGGGGCTCTGTGCCTCTGCTCGCACCTAACATCAAGCTATCCCTTACCCTCCCCAGGGCCAAACTTCGGAGCGGCCACCCTCCACATGGGCCTAAGCACTGAGGTAGCCAGGAATCAAGGTTGAGGCTAGCTCTCACCTTCCCTTGGCGGCCCCACCAAAACCGGGGCTCTGTGTCTGTTCTCTCAACTAACCTCGACCTAGCAGTTACCCGCTTCAGAGACAAGCTCTGAAGCAACAACCCGCCTCATAGGGCTTTGGCACTGAGGTAGCCAGGAATCCAGGTTGATGCTGGCCCTCACGATCTCTTGGCAGCCCCTTCTCAGCCCTACCAATACCGGGGCTCTGTGTCTGCTCTCTCAGCTAACCTCGACATATCACTTACCCTCATCAGAGCCAAGCTCCGAAGCAACCATCCTCCACGTGGGCCTTAGGCACTGAGGTAGTCAGGAACCAAGGTTCACGCTGGCCCTCACCTTCCCTAGTCAGCCCCTCCTCAGCCCCACCAACACGTGCCCCCTTCTCTTTGGTCTCCCACCTAAACATCAACCTACATCTTACCTTCATCAGATCCAGGGTCTAAAACGTCGACCCACTAGATGGCACTAAGATTGAATGTTTGTTGAACTCGTGTGCCCTGGCAGCCCTTTGAGGTCCCCACCAACAGCGGGGCTCTCTGTCTGTTCTCCCAATTATCCTTGACACATCCCTTATCCTTACCACAGCTAAGCTCCTAAGCGGCCACCCACCTCATGGGGCTCAAGGCACAGAAGTAGCCAGGAATCAAGGTTGACGCTGGCCCTCATGATCTCTTGGCAGCCCCTTCTCAGCCCCACCAACACCGGGGCTCTGTGTTTGTTCTCCCACCTAACCTCAACCTAGCCCTGACCCTCATCAGGGACAAGCTCCGAAGCGGCCACCCTCCACATGGGGCTCAGGGGCAGACATGGCCAGGAATGAAGGCTGGTGCTGGCCCTCACGATCTCTTGTCAGCCCCTCCTCAGCCCCACCAACCCCTGCTCCCTTCTCTTTGGTCTCCCACCTAAACATCAACCTACATCTTACCTTCATCAGAGCCAGGCTCTGAAACGTCTACCCACCAGATGGCGCTCCAACACAGAGGGAACCAAGGTGACGGGTGTTCGTTGCACTCGCCTGCCCTGGCAGCCCTTTGAGGTCCCCACCACCACCGGGGCTCTCTCTCGGTTCTCCCAGTTATCTTCGACGTATCCCTTACCTTCATCGGAGCCAAGCTCCGAAGAGGCCACTCTCCACGGGGGGCTTAGGCACTGAAGTAGCCAGGAATCAAGGTTGATGCTGGCCCTCACGATCTCTTGGCAGCACCTTCTCAGCCCCACCAACACCGGGGCTCTGTGTCTCTTCTCCCACCTAACCTCACCCTAGCACTTACCCACTTCAGAGCCAAGCTCCGAAGCGGCCTCCCACCGCATGGGGCTCAAGGCACAGAAGTAGCCAGGAATCAAGGTTGACGCTGGCCGTCACGATTTCTTAGCAGTCCCTTCTCAGCCCCACTAACATCGGGGCTCTGAGTCTGTTCTTCCATCTATCCTCGACATATCCCTTATCCTCAGCAGAGCCAAGCCTGAAGCAGCCACCCACCACATGGGCCTAAGCACTGAGGTAGCCAGGAATCAAGGTTGATGCTGGCTCTCACCTTCCCTTGGCGGCCCCACCAAACCGGGGCTCTGTGTCTGTTCTCTCAACTAACCTCGACCTAGCACTTACCCGCTTCACAGACAAGCTCCGAAGCGACCACCCTCCACGTGGGCCTTAGGCACTGAGGTAGTCAGGAACCAAGCTTCATGCTGGCCCTCACCTTCCCTTGGCAGCCCCTCCTCAGCCCCACCAACACATGCCCCCATCTCTTTGGTCTCCCACCTAAACATCAACCTACATCTTACCTTCATCAGATCCAGGGTCTAAAACGTCGACCCACTAGATGGCACTTCCACACAGATGGAAGTAAGATTGAATGTTTGTTGAACTCGTGTGCCCTGGCAGCCCTTTGAGGTCCCCACCAACAGCGGGGCTCTCTGTCTGTTCTCCCAATTATCCTTGACACATCCCTTATCCTTACCACAGCTAAGCTCCGAAGCGGCCTCCCACCTCATGGGGCTCAAGGCACAGAAGTAGCCAGGAATCAAGGTTGACGCTGGCCCTCGTGATCTCTTGGCAGCCCCTTCTCAGCCCCACCAACACCGGGGCTCTGTGTTTGTTCTCCCACCTAACCTCAACCTAGCCCTGACCCTCATCAGGGCCAAACTTCGGAGCGGCCAGCCTCCACATGGGCCTATGCACTGAGGTAGCCAGGAATCAAGGTTGATACTGGCCCTCACCTTCCCTTCGCAGCCTCACCAACACCGGGACTCTGTGTCTATTCTCTCAACTAAACTTTAGCTAGCACGTACCCGCTTCAGACCCAAGCTGCGAAGCGGCCACACACTGAATGGGGCTCAGGTACAGAAGCAGCCAGGAATCAAGGTTCATGCTGGCCCTCACCTTCCCTTGGCAGCCCCTTCTCAGCCCTACCAATACCGGGGCTCTGTGTCTGTTCTCTCAGCTAACCTCGACATATCCCTTACCCTCATCAGAGCCAAGCTCCGAAGCAACCATCCTCCACGTGGGCCTTAGGCACTGAGGTAGTCAGGAACCAAGGTTCACGCTGACCCTCACGTTCCCTTGGCAGCCCCTCCTCAGCCCCACCAACAACTGCCCCCATCTCTATGGTCTCCCACCTAAACATCAACCTACATCTTACCTTCATCAGATTCAGGGTCTAAAACGTCTACCCACTAGATGGCGCTCCAACACAGAGGGAACCAAGATTGACTGACTGTTGAACTCGCCTGCCCTGGCAGCCCTTTGAAATCCCCACTAACACCGGGGCTCTCTGCCTGTTCTCCCACCTAACCTCAACCTAGCCCTGACCCTCATCGGAGCCAAGCTTCGAAGTGGCCACCCTCCACATGGGGCTTGGCACTGAAGTAGCCAGGAACCAAGACTGATGCTGGCCCTCACGATCTCTTGGCAGCACCTTCTCAGCCCCACCAACACTAGGGCTCTGTGTCTCTTCTCCCAATTATCCTCGACACATCCCTTACCCTCATCAGAGCCAAGCTCCGAAGCGGCCACCCACCTCATGGGGCTCAGGCACAGAAGTAACCAGGAATCAAGGCTGATGCTGGCCCTCACGATTTCTTGGCAGTCCCTTCTCAGCCCCACCAACACCGGGGTTCTGAGTCTGTTCTTCCACCTATCCTCGACATATCCCTTATCCTCAGCAGAGCCAAGCTCTGAAGCAGCCACGCACCGCATGGGGCTTGGCACTGAGGTAGCCCGGAATCAAGGTTGATGCTGGCCCTCACGATCTCTTGGCAGCCCCACCAACACCGGGGCTCTGTGCCTCTGCTCGCACCTAACATCAAGCTACCCCTTACCCTCCTCAGGGCCAAACTTCGGAGCGGCCACCCTCCACGTGGGTCTTAGGCACTGAGGTAGCCAGGAATCAAGGTTCATGCTGGCCCTCACGATCTCTTGGCAGCCCCTTCTCAGCCCCACCAACACTGAGGCTCTGTGTCTGTTCTCCTTATTATCCTCGACACATCCCTTACCCTCATCAGAGCCAAGCTCCCAAGCAGCCACCCTCCACGAGGGCCCTAGGTACTGAGATAGCCAGGAATCAAGGCTGATGCTGGACCTCGCCTTCCGTTTGCAGTCCCTAGGCAGCCCCATCAACACCGTGGCTCTGTGCCGGTTCTCCCACCTAACCTCAACCTAGCCCTGACCCTCATCAGGGACAAGCTCCGAAGCGGCCACCCTCCACATGGGGCTCAGGGGCAGACATGGCCAGGAATGAAGGCTGGTGCTGGCCCTCACGATCTCTTGTCAGCCCCTCCTCAGCCCCACCAACCCCTGCTCCCTTCTCTTTGGTCTCCCACCTAAACATCAACCTACATCTTACCTTCAGCAGAGCCAGGCTCTGAAACGTCTACCCACCAGATGGCGCTCCAACACAGAGGGAACCAAGGTGACGGGTGTTCGTTGCACTCGCCTGCCCTGGCAGCCCTTTGAGGTCCCCACCACCACCGGGGCTCTCTCTCGGTTCTCCCAGTTATCTTCGACGTATCCCTTACCTTCATCGGAGCCAAGCTCCGAAGAGGCCACTCTCCACGGGGGGCTTAGGCACTGAAGTAGCCAGGAATCAAGGTTGATGCTGGCCCTCACGATCTCTTGGCAGCACCTTCTCAGCCCCACCAACACCGGGGCTCTGTGTCTCTTCTCCCACCTAACCTCACCCTAGCACTTACCCACTTCAGAGCCAAGCTCCGAAGCGGCCTCCCACCGCATGGGGCTCAAGGCACAGAAGTAGCCAGGAATCAAGGTTGACGCTGGCCGTCACGATTTCTTAGCAGTCCCTTCTCAGCCCCACTAACACCGGGGCTCTGAGTCTGTTCTTCCATCTATCCTCGACATATCCCTTATCCTCAGCAGAGCCAAGCCTGAAGCAGCCACCCACCACATGGGCCTAAGCACTGAGGTAGCCAGGAATCAAGGTTGATGCTGGCTCTCACCTTCCCTTGGCGGCCCCACCAAACCGGGGCTCTGTGTCTGTTCTCTCAACTAACCTCGACCTAGCACTTACCCGCTTCACAGACAAGCTCCGAAGCGACCACCCTCCACGTGGGCCTTAGGCACTGAGGTAGTCAGGAACCAAGCTTCATGCTGGCCCTCACCTTCCCTTGGCAGCCCCTCCTCAGCCCCACCAACACATGCCCCCATCTCTTTGGTCTCCCACCTAAACATCAACCTACATCTTACCTTCATCAGATCCAGGGTCTAAAACGTCGACCCACTAGATGGCACTTCCACACAGATGGAAGTAAGATTGAATGTTTGTTGAACTCGTGTGCCCTGGCAGCCCTTTGAGGTCCCCACCAACAGCGGGGCTCTCTGTCTGTTCTCCCAATTATCCTTGACACATCCCTTATCCTTACCACAGCTAAGCTCCGAAGCGGCCTCCCACCTCATGGGGCTCAAGGCACAGAAGTAGCCAGGAATCAAGGTTGACGCTGGCCCTCGTGATCTCTTGGCAGCCCCTTCTCAGCCCCACCAACACCGGGGCTCTGTGTTTGTTCTCCCACCTAACCTCAACCTAGCCCTGACCCTCATCAGGGCCAAACTTCGGAGCGGCCAGCCTCCACATGGGCCTATGCACTGAGGTAGCCAGGAATCAAGGTTGATACTGGCCCTCACCTTCCCTTCGCAGCCTCACCAACACCGGGACTCTGTGTCTATTCTCTCAACTAAACTTTAGCTAGCACGTACCCGCTTCAGACCCAAGCTGCGAAGCGGCCACACACTGAATGGGGCTCAGGTACAGAAGCAGCCAGGAATCAAGGTTCATGCTGGCCCTCACCTTCCCTTGGCAGCCCCTTCTCAGCCCTACCAATACCGGGGCTCTGTGTCTGTTCTCTCAGCTAACCTCGACATATCCCTTACCCTCATCAGAGCCAAGCTCCGAAGCAACCATCCTCCACGTGGGCCTTAGGCACTGAGGTAGTCAGGAACCAAGGTTCACGCTGACCCTCACGTTCCCTTGGCAGCCCCTCCTCAGCCCCACCAACAACTGCCCCCATCTCTATGGTCTCCCACCTAAACATCAACCTACATCTTACCTTCATCAGATTCAGGGTCTAAAACGTCTACCCACTAGATGGCGCTCCAACACAGAGGGAACCAAGATTGACTGACTGTTGAACTCGCCTGCCCTGGCAGCCCTTTGAAATCCCCACTAACACCGGGGCTCTCTGCCTGTTCTCCCACCTAACCTCAACCTAGCCCTGACCCTCATCGGAGCCAAGCTTCGAAGTGGCCACCCTCCACATGGGGCTTGGCACTGAAGTAGCCAGGAACCAAGACTGATGCTGGCCCTCACGATCTCTTGGCAGCACCTTCTCAGCCCCACCAACACTAGGGCTCTGTGTCTCTTCTCCCAATTATCCTCGACACATCCCTTACCCTCATCAGAGCCAAGCTCCGAAGCGGCCACCCACCTCATGGGGCTCAGGCACAGAAGTAACCAGGAATCAAGGCTGATGCTGGCCCTCACGATTTCTTGGCAGTCCCTTCTCAGCCCCACCAACACCGGGGTTCTGAGTCTGTTCTTCCACCTATCCTCGACATATCCCTTATCCTCAGCAGAGCCAAGCTCTGAAGCAGCCACGCACCGCATGGGGCTTGGCACTGAGGTAGCCCGGAATCAAGGTTGATGCTGGCCCTCACGATCTCTTGGCAGCCCCACCAACACCGGGGCTCTGTGCCTCTGCTCGCACCTAACATCAAGCTACCCCTTACCCTCCTCAGGGCCAAACTTCGGAGCGGCCACCCTCCACGTGGGTCTTAGGCACTGAGGTAGCCAGGAATCAAGGTTCATGCTGGCCCTCACGATCTCTTGGCAGCCCCTTCTCAGCCCCACCAACACTGAGGCTCTGTGTCTGTTCTCCTTATTATCCTCGACACATCCCTTACCCTCATCAGAGCCAAGCTCCCAAGCAGCCACCCTCCACGAGGGCCCTAGGTACTGAGATAGCCAGGAATCAAGGCTGATGCTGGACCTCGCCTTCCGTTTGCAGTCCCTAGGCAGCCCCATCAACACCGTGGCTCTGTGCCGGTTCTCCCACCTAACCTCAACCTAGCCCTGACCCTCATCAGGGACAAGCTCCGAAGCGGCCACCCTCCACATGGGGCTCAGGGGCAGACATGGCCAGGAATGAAGGCTGGTGCTGGCCCTCACGATCTCTTGTCAGCCCCTCCTCAGCCCCACCAACCCCTGCTCCCTTCTCTTTGGTCTCCCACCTAAACATCAACCTACATCTTACCTTCAGCAGAGCCAGGCTCTGAAACGTCTACCCACCAGATGGCGCTCCAACACAGAGGGAACCAAGGTGACGGGTGTTCGTTGCACTCGCCTGCCCTGGCAGCCCTTTGAGGTCCCCACCACCACCGGGGCTCTCTCTCGGTTCTCCCAGTTATCTTCGACGTATCCCTTACCTTCATCGGAGCCAAGCTCCGAAGAGGCCACTCTCCACGGGGGGCTTAGGCACTGAAGTAGCCAGGAATCAAGGTTGATGCTGGCCCTCACGATCTCTTGGCAGCACCTTCTCAGCCCCACCAACACCGGGGCTCTGTGTCTCTTCTCCCACCTAACCTCACCCTAGCACTTACCCACTTCAGAGCCAAGCTCCGAAGCGGCCTCCCACCGCATGGGGCTCAAGGCACAGAAGTAGCCAGGAATCAAGGTTGACGCTGGCCGTCACGATTTCTTAGCAGTCCCTTCTCAGCCCCACTAACACCGGGGCTCTGAGTCTGTTCTTCCATCTATCCTCGACATATCCCTTATCCTCAGCAGAGCCAAGCCTGAAGCAGCCACCCACCACATGGGCCTAAGCACTGAGGTAGCCAGGAATCAAGGTTGATGCTGGCTCTCACCTTCCCTTGGCGGCCCCACCAAACCGGGGCTCTGTGTCTGTTCTCTCAACTAACCTCGACCTAGCACTTACCCGCTTCACAGACAAGCTCCGAAGCGACCACCCTCCACGTGGGCCTTAGGCACTGAGGTAGTCAGGAACCAAGCTTCATGCTGGCCCTCACCTTCCCTTGGCAGCCCCTCCTCAGCCCCACCAACACATGCCCCCATCTCTTTGGTCTCCCACCTAAACATCAACCTACATCTTACCTTCATCAGATCCAGGGTCTAAAACGTCGACCCACTAGATGGCACTTCCACACAGATGGAAGTAAGATTGAATGTTTGTTGAACTCGTGTGCCCTGGCAGCCCTTTGAGGTCCCCACCAACAGCGGGGCTCTCTGTCTGTTCTCCCAATTATCCTTGACACATCCCTTATCCTTACCACAGCTAAGCTCCGAAGCGGCCTCCCACCTCATGGGGCTCAAGGCACAGAAGTAGCCAGGAATCAAGGTTGACGCTGGCCCTCGTGATCTCTTGGCAGCCCCTTCTCAGCCCCACCAACACCGGGGCTCTGTGTTTGTTCTCCCACCTAACCTCAACCTAGCCCTGACCCTCATCAGGGCCAAACTTCGGAGCGGCCAGCCTCCACATGGGCCTATGCACTGAGGTAGCCAGGAATCAAGGTTGATACTGGCCCTCACCTTCCCTTCGCAGCCTCACCAACACCGGGACTCTGTGTCTATTCTCTCAACTAAACTTTAGCTAGCACGTACCCGCTTCAGACCCAAGCTGCGAAGCGGCCACACACTGAATGGGGCTCAGGTACAGAAGCAGCCAGGAATCAAGGTTCATGCTGGCCCTCACCTTCCCTTGGCAGCCCCTTCTCAGCCCTACCAATACCGGGGCTCTGTGTCTGTTCTCTCAGCTAACCTCGACATATCCCTTACCCTCATCAGAGCCAAGCTCCGAAGCAACCATCCTCCACGTGGGCCTTAGGCACTGAGGTAGTCAGGAACCAAGGTTCACGCTGACCCTCACGTTCCCTTGGCAGCCCCTCCTCAGCCCCACCAACAACTGCCCCCATCTCTATGGTCTCCCACCTAAACATCAACCTACATCTTACCTTCATCAGATTCAGGGTCTAAAACGTCTACCCACTAGATGGCGCTCCAACACAGAGGGAACCAAGATTGACTGACTGTTGAACTCGCCTGCCCTGGCAGCCCTTTGAAATCCCCACTAACACCGGGGCTCTCTGCCTGTTCTCCCACCTAACCTCAACCTAGCCCTGACCCTCATCGGAGCCAAGCTTCGAAGTGGCCACCCTCCACATGGGGCTTGGCACTGAAGTAGCCAGGAACCAAGACTGATGCTGGCCCTCACGATCTCTTGGCAGCACCTTCTCAGCCCCACCAACACTAGGGCTCTGTGTCTCTTCTCCCAATTATCCTCGACACATCCCTTACCCTCATCAGAGCCAAGCTCCGAAGCGGCCACCCACCTCATGGGGCTCAGGCACAGAAGTAACCAGGAATCAAGGCTGATGCTGGCCCTCACGATTTCTTGGCAGTCCCTTCTCAGCCCCACCAACACCGGGGTTCTGAGTCTGTTCTTCCACCTATCCTCGACATATCCCTTATCCTCAGCAGAGCCAAGCTCTGAAGCAGCCACGCACCGCATGGGGCTTGGCACTGAGGTAGCCCGGAATCAAGGTTGATGCTGGCCCTCACGATCTCTTGGCAGCCCCACCAACACCGGGGCTCTGTGCCTCTGCTCGCACCTAACATCAAGCTACCCCTTACCCTCCTCAGGGCCAAACTTCGGAGCGGCCACCCTCCACGTGGGTCTTAGGCACTGAGGTAGCCAGGAATCAAGGTTCATGCTGGCCCTCACGATCTCTTGGCAGCCCCTTCTCAGCCCCACCAACACTGAGGCTCTGTGTCTGTTCTCCTTATTATCCTCGACACATCCCTTACCCTCATCAGAGCCAAGCTCCCAAGCAGCCACCCTCCACGAGGGCCCTAGGTACTGAGATAGCCAGGAATCAAGGCTGATGCTGGACCTCGCCTTCCGTTTGCAGTCCCTAGGCAGCCCCATCAACACCGTGGCTCTGTGCCGGTTCTCCCACCTAACCTCAACCTAGCCCTGACCCTCATCAGGGACAAGCTCCGAAGCGGCCACCCTCCACATGGGGCTCAGGGGCAGACATGGCCAGGAATGAAGGCTGGTGCTGGCCCTCACGATCTCTTGTCAGCCCCTCCTCAGCCCCACCAACCCCTGCTCCCTTCTCTTTGGTCTCCCACCTAAACATCAACCTACATCTTACCTTCATCAGAGCCAGGCTCTGAAACGTCTACCCACCAGATGGCGCTCCAACACAGAGGGAACCAAGGTGACGGGTGTTCGTTGCACTCGCCTGCCCTGGCAGCCCTTTGAGGTCCCCACCACCACCGGGGCTCTCTCTCGGTTCTCCCAGTTATCTTCGACGTATCCCTTACCTTCATCGGAGCCAAGCTCCGAAGAGGCCACTCTCCACGGGGGGCTTAGGCACTGAAGTAGCCAGGAATCAAGGTTGATGCTGGCCCTCACGATCTCTTGGCAGCACCTTCTCAGCCCCACCAACACCGGGGCTCTGTGTCTCTTCTCCCACCTAACCTCACCCTAGCACTTACCCACTTCAGAGCCAAGCTCCGAAGCGGCCTCCCACCGCATGGGGCTCAAGGCACAGAAGTAGCCAGGAATCAAGGTTGACGCTGGCCGTCACGATTTCTTAGCAGTCCCTTCTCAGCCCCACCAACACCGGGGCTCTGAGTCTGTTCTTCCATCTATCCTCGACATATCCCTTATCCTCAGCAGAGCCAAGCCTGAAGCAGCCACCCACCACATGGGCCTAAGCACTGAGGTAGCCAGGAATCAAGGTTGATGCTGGCTCTCACCTTCCCTTGGCGGCCCCACCAAACCGGGGCTCTGTGTCTGTTCTCTCAACTAACCTCGACCTAGCACTTACCCGCTTCACAGACAAGCTCCGAAGCGACCACCCTCCACGTGGGCCTTAGGCACTGAGGTAGTCAGGAACCAAGCTTCATGCTGGCCCTCACCTTCCCTTGGCAGCCCCTCCTCAGCCCCACCAACACGTGCCCCCTTCTCTTTGGTCTCCCACCTAAACATCAACCTACATCTTACCTTCATCAGATCCAGGGTCTAAAACGTCTACCCACTAGATGGCGCTCCAACACAGATGGAACCAAGATTGACTGTTGACCTCGCCTGCCCTGGCAGCCCTTTGAGGTCCCCACCAACAGCGGGGTTCTGTGTCTGTTCTCCCAATTATCCTCGACACATCCCTTACCCTCATCAGAGCTAAGCTCCGAAGCGGCCACCCACCTCATGGGGCTCAGGCACAGAAGTAGCCAGGAATCAAGTTGATGCTGGCCCTCACGATCTCTTGCCCGCCCCTTCTCAGCCCCACCAACACCGGGGCTCTGTGTCTGTTCTCTCAGCTAACCTCGACGTATCCCTTACCCTCATGAGAGCCAAGCTCCAGTGGCCACCCTCCACATGGGACTTGGCACTGAGGTAGCCAGGAATCAAGGCTGATGCTGGCCCTCACCTTCCCTAGTCAGCCCCTTCTCAGCCCCACCAGCATCGTTGCTCTCTGTCTGATCTTCCATCTAACCTCGGCCTATCACTTACCCGCCTCAGAGCCAAGCTTCGAAGCAGCCACCCACCGCATGGGGCTTGGCACTGAGGTAGCCAGGAATCAAGGTTGATGCTGGCCCTTACGATCTCTTGGCAGCCCCACCAACACCGGGGCTCTGTGCCTCTGCTCGCACCTAACATCAAGCTATCCCTTACCCTCCCCAGGGCCAAACTTCGGAGCGGCCACCCTCCACATGGGCCTAAGCACTGAGGTAGCCAGGAATCAAGGTTGAGGCTAGCTCTCACCTTCCCTTGGCGGCCCCACCAAAACCGGGGCTCTGTGTCTGTTCTCTCAACTAACCTCGACCTAGCAGTTACCCGCTTCAGAGACAAGCTCTGAAGCAACAACCCGCCTCATAGGGCTTTGGCACTGAGGTAGCCAGGAATCCAGGTTGATGCTGGCCCTCACGATCTCTTGGCAGCCCCTTCTCAGCCCTACCAATACCGGGGCTCTGTGTCTGCTCTCTCAGCTAACCTCGACATATCACGTACCCTCATCAGAGCCAAGCTCCGAAGCAACCATCCTCCACGTGGGCCTTAGGCACTGAGGTAGCCAGGAACCAAGGTTCACGCTGGCCCTCACCTTCCCTAGTCAGCCCCTCCTCAGCCCCACCAACACGTGCCCCCTTCTCTTTGGTTTCCCACCTAAACATCAACCTACATCTTACCTTCATCAGATCCAGGGTCTAAAACGTCGACCCACTAGATGGCACTAAGATTGAATGTTTGTTGAACTCGTGTGCCCTGGCAGCCCTTTGAGGTCCCCACCAACAGCGGGGCTCTCTGTCTGTTCTCCCAATTATCCTTGACACATCCCTTATCCTTACCACAGCTAAGCTCCTAAGCGGCCACCCACCTCATGGGGCTCAAGGCACAGAAGTAGCCAGGAATCAAGGTTGACGCTGGCCCTCATGATCTCTTGGCAGCCCCTTCTCAGCCCCACCAACACCGGGGCTCTGTGTTTGTTCTCCCACCTAACCTCAACCTAGCCCTGACCCTCATCAGGGACAAGCTCCGAAGCGGCCACCCTCCACATGGGGCTCAGGGGCAGACATGGCCAGGAATGAAGGCTGGTGCTGGCCCTCACGATCTCTTGTCAGCCCCTCCTCAGCCCCACCAACCCCTGCTCCCTTCTCTTTGGTCTCCCACCTAAACATCAACCTACATCTTACCTTCAGCAGAGCCAGGCTCTGAAACGTCTACCCACCAGATGGCGCTCCAACACAGAGGGAACCAAGGTGACGGGTGTTCGTTGCACTCGCCTGCCCTGGCAGCCCTTTGAGGTCCCCACCACCACCGGGGCTCTCTGTCGGTTCTCCCAGTTATCTTCGACGTATCCCTTACCTTCATCGGAGCCAAGCTCCGAAGAGGCCACTCTCCACGGGGGGCTTAGGCACTGAAGTAGCCAGGAATCAAGGTTGATGCTGGCCCTCACGATCTCTTGGCAGCACCTTCTCAGCCCCACCAACACCGGGGCTCTGTGTCTCTTCTCCCACCTAACCTCACCCTAGCACTTACCCACTTCAGAGCCAAGCTCCGAAGCGGCCTCCCACCGCATGGGGCTCAAGGCACAGAAGTAGCCAGGAATCAAGGTTGACGCTGGCCGTCACGATTTCTTAGCAGTCCCTTCTCAGCCCCACTAACACCGGGGCTCTGAGTCTGTTCTTCCATCTATCCTCGACATATCCCTTATCCTCAGCAGAGCCAAGCCTGAAGCAGCCACCCACCACATGGGCCTAAGCACTGAGGTAGCCAGGAATCAAGGTTGATGCTGGCTCTCACCTTCCCTTGGCGGCCCCACCAAACCGGGGCTCTGTGTCTGTTCTCTCAACTAACCTCGACCTAGCACTTACCCGCTTCACAGACAAGCTCCGAAGCGACCACCCTCCACGTGGGCCTTAGGCACTGAGGTAGTCAGGAACCAAGCTTCATGCTGGCCCTCACCTTCCCTTGGCAGCCCCTCCTCAGCCCCACCAACACATGCCCCCATCTCTTTGGTCTCCCACCTAAACATCAACCTACATCTTACCTTCATCAGATCCAGGGTCTAAAACGTCGACCCACTAGATGGCACTTCCACACAGATGGAAGTAAGATTGAATGTTTGTTGAACTCGTGTGCCCTGGCAGCCCTTTGAGGTCCCCACCAACAGCGGGGCTCTCTGTCTGTTCTCCCAATTATCCTTGACACATCCCTTATCCTTACCACAGCTAAGCTCCGAAGCGGCCTCCCACCTCATGGGGCTCAAGGCACAGAAGTAGCCAGGAATCAAGGTTGACGCTGGCCCTCGTGATCTCTTGGCAGCCCCTTCTCAGCCCCACCAACACCGGGGCTCTGTGTTTGTTCTCCCACCTAACCTCAACCTAGCCCTGACCCTCATCAGGGCCAAACTTCGGAGCGGCCAGCCTCCACATGGGCCTATGCACTGAGGTAGCCAGGAATCAAGGTTGATACTGGCCCTCACCTTCCCTTCGCAGCCTCACCAACACCGGGACTCTGTGTCTATTCTCTCAACTAAACTTTAGCTAGCACGTACCCGCTTCAGACCCAAGCTGCGAAGCGGCCACACACTGAATGGGGCTCAGGTACAGAAGCAGCCAGGAATCAAGGTTCATGCTGGCCCTCACCTTCCCTTGGCAGCCCCTTCTCAGCCCTACCAATACCGGGGCTCTGTGTCTGTTCTCTCAGCTAACCTCGACATATCCCTTACCCTCATCAGAGCCAAGCTCCGAAGCAACCATCCTCCACGTGGGCCTTAGGCACTGAGGTAGTCAGGAACCAAGGTTCACGCTGACCCTCACGTTCCCTTGGCAGCCCCTCCTCAGCCCCACCAACAACTGCCCCCATCTCTATGGTCTCCCACCTAAACATCAACCTACATCTTACCTTCATCAGATTCAGGGTCTAAAACGTCTACCCACTAGATGGCGCTCCAACACAGAGGGAACCAAGATTGACTGACTGTTGAACTCGCCTGCCCTGGCAGCCCTTTGAAATCCCCACTAACACCGGGGCTCTCTGCCTGTTCTCCCACCTAACCTCAACCTAGCCCTGACCCTCATCGGAGCCAAGCTTCGAAGTGGCCACCCTCCACATGGGGCTTGGCACTGAAGTAGCCAGGAACCAAGACTGATGCTGGCCCTCACGATCTCTTGGCAGCACCTTCTCAGCCCCACCAACACTAGGGCTCTGTGTCTCTTCTCCCAATTATCCTCGACACATCCCTTACCCTCATCAGAGCCAAGCTCCGAAGCGGCCACCCACCTCATGGGGCTCAGGCACAGAAGTAACCAGGAATCAAGGCTGATGCTGGCCCTCACGATTTCTTGGCAGTCCCTTCTCAGCCCCACCAACACCGGGGTTCTGAGTCTGTTCTTCCACCTATCCTCGACATATCCCTTATCCTCAGCAGAGCCAAGCTCTGAAGCAGCCACGCACCGCATGGGGCTTGGCACTGAGGTAGCCCGGAATCAAGGTTGATGCTGGCCCTCACGATCTCTTGGCAGCCCCACCAACACCGGGGCTCTGTGCCTCTGCTCGCACCTAACATCAAGCTACCCCTTACCCTCCTCAGGGCCAAACTTCGGAGCGGCCACCCACCACGTGGGTCTTAGGCACTGAGGTAGCCAGGAATCAAGGTTCATGCTGGCCCTCACGATCTCTTGGCAGCCCCTTCTCAGCCCCACCAACACTGAGGCTCTGTGTCTGTTCTCCTTATTATCCTCGACACATCCCTTACCCTCATCAGAGCCAAGCTCCCAAGCAGCCACCCTCCACGAGGGCCCTAGGTACTGAGATAGCCAGGAATCAAGGCTGATGCTGGACCTCGCCTTCCGTTTGCAGTCCCTAGGCAGCCCCATCAACACCGTGGCTCTGTGCCGGTTCTCCCACCTAACCTCAACCTAGCCCTGACCCTCATCAGGGACAAGCTCCGAAGCGGCCACCCTCCACATGGGGCTCAGGGGCAGACATGGCCAGGAATGAAGGCTGGTGCTGGCCCTCACGATCTCTTGTCAGCCTCTCCTCAGCCCCACCAACCCCTGCTCCCTTCTCTTTGGTCTCCCACCTAAACATCAACCTACATCTTACCTTCAGCAGAGCCAGGCTCTGAAACGTCTACCCACCAGATGGCGCTCCAACACAGAGGGAACCAAGGTGACGGGTGTTCGTTGCACTCGCCTGCCCTGGCAGCCCTTTGAGGTCCCCACCACCACCGGGGCTCTCTGTCGGTTCTCCCAGTTATCTTCGACGTATCCCTTACCTTCATCGGAGCCAAGCTCCGAAGAGGCCACTCTCCACGGGGGGCTTAGGCACTGAAGTAGCCAAGAATCAAGGTTGATGCTGGCCCTCACGATCTCTTGGCAGCACCTTCTCAGCCCCACCAACACCGGGGCTCTGTGTCTCTTCTCCCACCTAACCTCACCCTAGCACTTTCCCACTTCAGAGCCAAGCTCCGAAGCGGCCTCCCACCGCATGGGGCTCAAGGCACAGAAGTAGCCAGGAATCAAGGTTGACGCTGGCCGTCACGATTTCTTAGCAGTCCCTTCTCAGCCCCACTAACACCGGGGCTCTGAGTCTGTTCTTCCATCTATCCTCGACATATCCCTTATCCTCAGCAGAGCCAAGCCTGAAGCAGCCACCCACCACATGGGCCTAAGCACTGAGGTAGCCAGGAATCAAGGTTGATGCTGGCTCTCACCTTCCCTTGGCGGCCCCACCAAACCGGGGCTCTGTGTCTGTTCTCTCAACTAACCTCGACCTAGCACTTACCCGCTTCACAGACAAGCTCCGAAGCGACCACCCTCCACGTGGGCCTTAGGCACTGAGGTAGTCAGGAACCAAGCTTCATGCTGGCCCTCACCTTCCCTTGGCAGCCCCTCCTCAGCCCCACCAACACATGCCCCCATCTCTTTGGTCTCCCACCTAAACATCAACCTACATCTTACCTTCATCAGATCCAGGGTCTAAAACGTCGACCCACTAGATGGCACTTCCACACAGATGGAAGTAAGATTGAATGTTTGTTGAACTCGTGTGCCCTGGCAGCCCTTTGAGGTCCCCACCAACAGCGGGGCTCTCTGTCTGTTCTCCCAATTATCCTTGACACATCCCTTATCCTTACCACAGCTAAGCTCCGAAGCGGCCTCCCACCTCATGGGGCTCAAGGCACAGAAGTAGCCAGGAATCAAGGTTGACGCTGGCCCTCGTGATCTCTTGGCAGCCCCTTCTCAGCCCCACCAACACCGGGGCTCTGTGTTTGTTCTCCCACCTAACCTCAACCTAGCCCTGACCCTCATCAGGGCCAAACTTCGGAGCGGCCAGCCTCCACATGGGCCTATGCACTGAGGTAGCCAGGAATCAAGGTTGATACTGGCCCTCACCTTCCCTTCGCAGCCTCACCAACACCGGGACTCTGTGTCTATTCTCTCAACTAAACTTTAGCTAGCACGTACCCGCTTCAGACCCAAGCTGCGAAGCGGCCACACACTGAATGGGGCTCAGGTACAGAAGCAGCCAGGAATCAAGGTTCATGCTGGCCCTCACCTTCCCTTGGCAGCCCCTTCTCAGCCCTACCAATACCGGGGCTCTGTGTCTGTTCTCTCAGCTAACCTCGACATATCCCTTACCCTCATCAGAGCCAAGCTCCGAAGCAACCATCCTCCACGTGGGCCTTAGGCACTGAGGTAGTCAGGAACCAAGGTTCACGCTGACCCTCACGTTCCCTTGGCAGCCCCTCCTCAGCCCCACCAACAACTGCCCCCATCTCTATGGTCTCCCACCTAAACATCAACCTACATCTTACCTTCATCAGATTCAGGGTCTAAAACGTCTACCCACTAGATGGCGCTCCAACACAGAGGGAACCAAGATTGACTGACTGTTGAACTCGCCTGCCCTGGCAGCCCTTTGAAATCCCCACTAACACCGGGGCTCTCTGCCTGTTCTCCCACCTAACCTCAACCTAGCCCTGACCCTCATCGGAGCCAAGCTTCGAAGTGGCCACCCTCCACATGGGGCTTGGCACTGAAGTAGCCAGGAACCAAGACTGATGCTGGCCCTCACGATCTCTTGGCAGCACCTTCTCAGCCCCACCAACACTAGGGCTCTGTGTCTCTTCTCCCAATTATCCTCGACACATCCCTTACCCTCATCAGAGCCAAGCTCCGAAGCGGCCACCCACCTCATGGGGCTCAGGCACAGAAGTAACCAGGAATCAAGGCTGATGCTGGCCCTCACGATTTCTTGGCAGTCCCTTCTCAGCCCCACCAACACCGGGGTTCTGAGTCTGTTCTTCCACCTATCCTCGACATATCCCTTATCCTCAGCAGAGCCAAGCTCTGAAGCAGCCACGCACCGCATGGGGCTTGGCACTGAGGTAGCCCGGAATCAAGGTTGATGCTGGCCCTCACGATCTCTTGGCAGGGCCAGCAACACCGGGGCTCTGTGCCTCTGCTCGCACCTAACATCAAGCTACCCCTTACCCTCCTCAGGGCCAAACTTCGGAGCGGCCACCCTCCACGTGGGTCTTAGGCACTGAGGTAGCCAGGAATCAAGGTTCATGCTGGCCCTCACGATCTCTTGGCAGCCCCTTCTCAGCCCCACCAACACTGAGGCTCTGTGTCTGTTCTCCTTATTATCCTCGACACATCCCTTACCCTCATCAGAGCCAAGCTCCCAAGCAGCCACCCTCCACGAGGGCCCTAGGTACTGAGATAGCCAGGAATCAAGGCTGATGCTGGACCTCGCCTTCCGTTTGCAGTCCCTAGGCAGCCCCATCAACACCGTGGCTCTGTGCCGGTTCTCCCACCTAACCTCAACCTAGCCCTGACCCTCATCAGGGACAAGCTCCGAAGCGGCCACCCTCCACATGGGGCTCAGGGGCAGACATGGCCAGGAATGAAGGCTGGTGCTGGCCCTCACGATCTCTTGTCAGCCCCTCCTCAGCCCCACCAACCCCTGCTCCCTTCTCTTTGGTCTCCCACCTAAACATCAACCTACATCTTACCTTCAGCAGAGCCAGGCTCTGAAACGTCTACCCACCAGATGGCGCTCCAACACAGAGGGAACCAAGGTGACGGGTGTTCGTTGCACTCGCCTGCCCTGGCAGCCCTTTGAGGTCCCCACCACCACCGGGGCTCTCTGTCGGTTCTCCCAGTTATCTTCGACGTATCCCTTACCTTCATCGGAGCCAAGCTCCGAAGAGGCCACTCTCCACGGGGGGCTTAGGCACTGAAGTAGCCAGGAATCAAGGTTGATGCTGGCCCTCACGATCTCTTGGCAGCACCTTCTCAGCCCCACCAACACCGGGGCTCTGTGTCTCTTCTCCCACCTAACCTCACCCTAGCACTTTCCCACTTCAGAGCCAAGCTCCGAAGCGGCCTCCCACCGCATGGGGCTCAAGGCACAGAAGTAGCCAGGAATCAAGGTTGACGCTGGCCGTCACGATTTCTTAGCAGTCCCTTCTCAGCCCCACCAACACCGGGGCTCTGAGTCTGTTCTTCCATCTATCCTCGACATATCCCTTATCCTCAGCAGAGCCAAGCCTGAAGCAGCCACCCACCACATGGGCCTAAGCACTGAGGTAGCCAGGAATCAAGGTTGATGCTGGCTCTCACCTTCCCTTGGCGGCCCCACCAAACCGGGGCTCTGTGTCTGTTCTCTCAACTAACCTCGACCTAGCACTTACCCGCTTCACAGACAAGCTCCGAAGCGACCACCCTCCACGTGGGCCTTAGGCACTGAGGTAGTCAGGAACCAAGCTTCATGCTGGCCCTCACCTTCCCTTGGCAGCCCCTCCTCAGCCCCACCAACACATGCCCCCTTCTCTTTGGTCTCCCACCTAAACATCAACCTACATCTTACCTTCATCAGATCCAGGGTCTAAAACGTCTACCCACTAGATGGCGCTCCAACACAGATGGAACCAAGATTGACTGTTGACCTCGCCTGCCCTGGCAGCCCTTTGAGGTCCCCACCAACAGCGGGGTTCTGTGTCTGTTCTCCCAATTATCCTCGACACATCCCTTACCCTCATCAGAGCTAAGCTCCGAAGCGGCCACCCACCTCATGGGGCTCAGGCACAGAAGTAGCCAGGAATCAAGTTGATGCTGGCCCTCACGATCTCTTGCCCGCCCCTTCTCAGCCCCACCAACACCGGGGCTCTGTGTCTGTTCTCTCAGCTAACCTCGACGTATCCCTTACCCTCATGAGAGCCAAGCTCCAGTGGCCACCCTCCACATGGGACTTGGCACTGAGGTAGCCAGGAATCAAGGCTGATGCTGGCCCTCACCTTCCCTAGTCAGCCCCTTCTCAGCCCCACCAGCATCGTTGCTCTCTGTCTGATCTTCCATCTAACCTCGGCCTATCACTTACCCGCCTCAGAGCCAAGCTTCGAAGCAGCCACCCACCGCATGGGGCTTGGCACTGAGGTAGCCAGGAATCAAGGTTGATGCTGGCCCTTACGATCTCTTGGCAGCCCCACCAACACCGGGGCTCTGTGCCTCTGCTCGCACCTAACATCAAGCTATCCCTTACCCTCCCCAGGGCCAAACTTCGGAGCGGCCACCCTCCACATGGGCCTAAGCACTGAGGTAGCCAGGAATCAAGGTTGAGGCTAGCTCTCACCTTCCCTTGGCGGCCCCACCAAAACCGGGGCTCTGTGTCTGTTCTCTCAACTAACCTCGACCTAGCAGTTACCCGCTTCAGAGACAAGCTCTGAAGCAACAACCCGCCTCATAGGGCTTTGGCACTGAGGTAGCCAGGAATCCAGGTTGATGCTGGCCCTCACGATCTCTTGGCAGCCCCTTCTCAGCCCTACCAATACCGGGGCTCTGTGTCTGCTCTCTCAGCTAACCTCGACATATCACTTACCCTCATCAGAGCCAAGCTCCGAAGCAACCATCCTCCACGTGGGCCTTAGGCACTGAGGTAGCCAGGAACCAAGGTTCACGCTGGCCCTCACCTTCCCTAGTCAGCCCCTCCTCAGCCCCACCAACACGTGCCCCCTTCTCTTTGGTCTCCCACCTAAACATCAACCTACATCTTACCTTCATCAGATCCAGGGTCTAAAACGTCGACCCACTAGATGGCACTTTCACACAGATGGAACTAAGATTGAATGTTTGTTGAACTCGTGTGCCCTGGCAGCCCTTTGAGGTCCCCACCAACAGCGGGGCTCTCTGTCTGTTCTCCCAATTATCCTTGACACATCCCTTATCCTTACCACAGCTAAGCTCCTAAGCGGCCACCCACCTCATGGGGCTCAAGGCACAGAAGTAGCCAGGAATCAAGGTTGACGCTGGCCCTCATGATCTCTTGGCAGCCCCTTCTCAGCCCCACCAACACCGGGGCTCTGTGTTTGTTCTCCCACCTAACCTCAACCTAGCCCTGACCCTCATCAGGGACAAGCTCCAAAGCGGCCACCCTCCACATGGGGCTCAGGGGCAGACATGGCCAGGAATGAAGGCTGGTGCTGGCCCTCACGATCTCTTGTCAGCCTCTCCTCAGCCCCACCAACCCCTGCTCCCTTCTCTTTGGTCTCCCACCTAAACATCAACCTACATCTTACCTTCATCAGAGCCAGGCTCTGAAACGTCTACCCACCAGATGGCGCTCCAACACAGAGGGAACCAAGGTGACGGGTGTTCGTTGCACTCGCCTGCCCTGGCAGCCCTTTGAGGTCCCCACCACCACCGGGGCTCTCTCTCGGTTCTCCCAGTTATCTTCGACGTATCCCTTACCTTCATCGGAGCCAAGCTCCGAAGAGGCCACTCTCCACGGGGGGCTTAGGCACTGAAGTAGCCAAGAATCAAGGTTGATGCTGGCCCTCACGATCTCTTGGCAGCACCTTCTCAGCCCCACCAACACCGGGGCTCTGTGTCTCTTCTCCCACCTAACCTCACCCTAGCACTTACCCACTTCAGAGCCAAGCTCCGAAGCGGCCTCCCACCGCATGGGGCTCAAGGCACAGAAGTAGCCAGGAATCAAGGTTGACGCTGGCCGTCACGATTTCTTAGCAGTCCCTTCTCAGCCCCACTAACACCGGGGCTCTGAGTCTGTTCTTCCATCTATCCTCGACATATCCCTTATCCTCAGCAGAGCCAAGCCTGAAGCAGCCACCCACCACATGGGCCTAAGCACTGAGGTAGCCAGGAATCAAGGTTGATGCTGGCTCTCACCTTCCCTTGGCGGCCCCACCAAACCGGGGCTCTGTGTCTGTTCTCTCAACTAACCTCGACCTAGCACTTACCCGCTTCACAGACAAGCTCCGAAGCGACCACCCTCCACGTGGGCCTTAGGCACTGAGGTAGTCAGGAACCAAGCTTCATGCTGGCCCTCACCTTCCCTTGGCAGCCCCTCCTCAGCCCCACCAACACATGCCCCCATCTCTTTGGTCTCCCACCTAAACATCAACCTACATCTTACCTTCATCAGATCCAGGGTCTAAAACGTCGACCCACTAGATGGCACTTCCACACAGATGGAAGTAAGATTGAATGTTTGTTGAACTCGTGTGCCCTGGCAGCCCTTTGAGGTCCCCACCAACAGCGGGGCTCTCTGTTTGTTCTCCCAATTATCCTTGACACATCCCTTATCCTTACCACAGCTAAGCTCCGAAGCGGCCTCCCACCTCATGGGGCTCAAGGCACAGAAGTAGCCAGGAATCAAGGTTGACGCTGGCCCTCGTGATCTCTTGGCAGCCCCTTCTCAGCCCCACCAACACCGGGGCTCTGTGTTTGTTCTCCCACCTAACCTCAACCTAGCCCTGACCCTCATCAGGGCCAAACTTCGGAGCGGCCAGCCTCCACATGGGCCTATGCACTGAGGTAGCCAGGAATCAAGGTTGATACTGGCCCTCACCTTCCCTTCGCAGCCTCACCAACACCGGGACTCTGTGTCTATTCTCTCAACTAAACTTTAGCTAGCACGTACCCGCTTCAGACCCAAGCTGCGAAGCGGCCACACACTGAATGGGGCTCAGGTACAGAAGCAGCCAGGAATCAAGGTTCATGCTGGCCCTCACCTTCCCTTGGCAGCCCCTTCTCAGCCCTACCAATACCGGGGCTCTGTGTCTGTTCTCTCAGCTAACCTCGACATATCCCTTACCCTCATCAGAGCCAAGCTCCGAAGCAACCATCCTCCACGTGGGCCTTAGGCACTGAGGTAGTCAGGAACCAAGGTTCACGCTGACCCTCACGTTCCCTTGGCAGCCCCTCCTCAGCCCCACCAACAACTGCCCCCATCTCTATGGTCTCCCACCTAAACATCAACCTACATCTTACCTTCATCAGATTCAGGGTCTAAAACGTCTACCCACTAGATGGCGCTCCAACACAGAGGGAACCAAGATTGACTGACTGTTGAACTCGCCTGCCCTGGCAGCCCTTTGAAATCCCCACTAACACCGGGGCTCTCTGCCTGTTCTCCCACCTAACCTCAACCTAGCCCTGACCCTCATCGGAGCCAAGCTTCGAAGTGGCCACCCTCCACATGGGGCTTGGCACTGAAGTAGCCAGGAACCAAGACTGATGCTGGCCCTCACGATCTCTTGGCAGCACCTTCTCAGCCCCACCAACACTAGGGCTCTGTGTCTCTTCTCCCAATTATCCTCGACACATCCCTTACCCTCATCAGAGCCAAGCTCCGAAGCGGCCACCCACCTCATGGGGCTCAGGCACAGAAGTAACCAGGAATCAAGGCTGATGCTGGCCCTCACGATTTCTTGGCAGTCCCTTCTCAGCCCCACCAACACCGGGGTTCTGAGTCTGTTCTTCCACCTATCCTCGACATATCCCTTATCCTCAGCAGAGCCAAGCTCTGAAGCAGCCACGCACCGCATGGGGCTTGGCACTGAGGTAGCCCGGAATCAAGGTTGATGCTGGCCCTCACGATCTCTTGGCAGGGCCAGCAACACCGGGGCTCTGTGCCTCTGCTCGCACCTAACATCAAGCTACCCCTTACCCTCCTCAGGGCCAAACTTCGGAGCGGCCACCCTCCACGTGGGTCTTAGGCACTGAGGTAGCCAGGAATCAAGGTTCATGCTGGCCCTCACGATCTCTTGGCAGCCCCTTCTCAGCCCCACCAACACTGAGGCTCTGTGTCTGTTCTCCTTATTATCCTCGACACATCCCTTACCCTCATCAGAGCCAAGCTCCCAAGCAGCCACCCTCCACGAGGGCCCTAGGTACTGAGATAGCCAGGAATCAAGGCTGATGCTGGACCTCGCCTTCCGTTTGCAGTCCCTAGGCAGCCCCATCAACACCGTGGCTCTGTGCCGGTTCTCCCACCTAACCTCAACCTAGCCCTGACCCTCATCAGGGACAAGCTCCGAAGCGGCCACCCTCCACATGGGGCTCAGGGGCAGACATGGCCAGGAATGAAGGCTGGTGCTGGCCCTCACGATCTCTTGTCAGCCTCTCCTCAGCCCCACCAACCCCTGCTCCCTTCTCTTTGGTCTCCCACCTAAACATCAACCTACATCTTACCTTCATCAGAGCCAGGCTCTGAAACGTCTACCCACCAGATGGCGCTCCAACACAGAGGGAACCAAGGTGACGGGTGTTCGTTGCACTCGCCTGCCCTGGCAGCCCTTTGAGGTCCCCACCACCACCGGGGCTCTCTCTCGGTTCTCCCAGTTATCTTCGACGTATCCCTTACCTTCATCGGAGCCAAGCTCCGAAGAGGCCACTCTCCACGGGGGGCTTAGGCACTGAAGTAGCCAAGAATCAAGGTTGATGCTGGCCCTCACGATCTCTTGGCAGCACCTTCTCAGCCCCACCAACACCGGGGCTCTGTGTCTCTTCTCCCACCTAACCTCACCCTAGCACTTACCCACTTCAGAGCCAAGCTCCGAAGCGGCCTCCCACCGCATGGGGCTCAAGGCACAGAAGTAGCCAGGAATCAAGGTTGACGCTGGCCGTCACGATTTCTTAGCAGTCCCTTCTCAGCCCCACTAACACCGGGGCTCTGAGTCTGTTCTTCCATCTATCCTCGACATATCCCTTATCCTCAGCAGAGCCAAGCCTGAAGCAGCCACCCACCACATGGGCCTAAGCACTGAGGTAGCCAGGAATCAAGGTTGATGCTGGCTCTCACCTTCCCTTGGCGGCCCCACCAAACCGGGGCTCTGTGTCTGTTCTCTCAACTAACCTCGACCTAGCACTTACCCGCTTCACAGACAAGCTCCGAAGCGACCACCCTCCACGTGGGCCTTAGGCACTGAGGTAGTCAGGAACCAAGCTTCATGCTGGCCCTCACCTTCCCTTGGCAGCCCCTCCTCAGCCCCACCAACACATGCCCCCATCTCTTTGGTCTCCCACCTAAACATCAACCTACATCTTACCTTCATCAGATCCAGGGTCTAAAACGTCGACCCACTAGATGGCACTTCCACACAGATGGAAGTAAGATTGAATGTTTGTTGAACTCGTGTGCCCTGGCAGCCCTTTGAGGTCCCCACCAACAGCGGGGCTCTCTGTTTGTTCTCCCAATTATCCTTGACACATCCCTTATCCTTACCACAGCTAAGCTCCGAAGCGGCCTCCCACCTCATGGGGCTCAAGGCACAGAAGTAGCCAGGAATCAAGGTTGACGCTGGCCCTCGTGATCTCTTGGCAGCCCCTTCTCAGCCCCACCAACACCGGGGCTCTGTGTTTGTTCTCCCACCTAACCTCAACCTAGCCCTGACCCTCATCAGGGCCAAACTTCGGAGCGGCCAGCCTCCACATGGGCCTATGCACTGAGGTAGCCAGGAATCAAGGTTGATACTGGCCCTCACCTTCCCTTCGCAGCCTCACCAACACCGGGACTCTGTGTCTATTCTCTCAACTAAACTTTAGCTAGCACGTACCCGCTTCAGACCCAAGCTGCGAAGCGGCCACACACTGAATGGGGCTCAGGTACAGAAGCAGCCAGGAATCAAGGTTCATGCTGGCCCTCACCTTCCCTTGGCAGCCCCTTCTCAGCCCTACCAATACCGGGGCTCTGTGTCTGTTCTCTCAGCTAACCTCGACATATCCCTTACCCTCATCAGAGCCAAGCTCCGAAGCAACCATCCTCCACGTGGGCCTTAGGCACTGAGGTAGTCAGGAACCAAGGTTCACGCTGACCCTCACGTTCCCTTGGCAGCCCCTCCTCAGCCCCACCAACAACTGCCCCCATCTCTATGGTCTCCCACCTAAACATCAACCTACATCTTACCTTCATCAGATTCAGGGTCTAAAACGTCTACCCACTAGATGGCGCTCCAACACAGAGGGAACCAAGATTGACTGACTGTTGAACTCGCCTGCCCTGGCAGCCCTTTGAAATCCCCACTAACACCGGGGCTCTCTGCCTGTTCTCCCACCTAACCTCAACCTAGCCCTGACCCTCATCGGAGCCAAGCTTCGAAGTGGCCACCCTCCACATGGGGCTTGGCACTGAAGTAGCCAGGAACCAAGACTGATGCTGGCCCTCACGATCTCTTGGCAGCACCTTCTCAGCCCCACCAACACTAGGGTTCTGTGTCTCTTCTCCCAATTATCCTCGACACATCCCTTACCCTCATCAGAGCCAAGCTCCGAAGCGGCCACCCACCTCATGGGGCTCAGGCACAGAAGTAACCAGGAATCAAGGCTGATGCTGGCCCTCACGATTTCTTGGCAGTCCCTTCTCAGCCCCACCAACACCGGGGTTCTGAGTCTGTTCTTCCACCTATCCTCGACATATCCCTTATCCTCAGCAGAGCCAAGCTCTGAAGCAGCCACGCACCGCATGGGGCTTGGCACTGAGGTAGCCCGGAATCAAGGTTGATGCTGGCCCTCACGATCTCTTGGCAGGGCCAGCAACACCGGGGCTCTGTGCCTCTGCTCGCACCTAACATCAAGCTACCCCTTACCCTCCTCAGGGCCAAACTTCGGAGCGGCCACCCTCCACGTGGGTCTTAGGCACTGAGGTAGCCAGGAATCAAGGTTCATGCTGGCCCTCACGATCTCTTGGCAGCCCCTTCTCAGCCCCACCAACACTGAGGCTCTGTGTCTGTTCTCCTTATTATCCTCGACACATCCCTTACCCTCATCAGAGCCAAGCTCCCAAGCAGCCACCCTCCACGAGGGCCCTAGGTACTGAGATAGCCAGGAATCAAGGCTGATGCTGGACCTCGCCTTCCGTTTGCAGTCCCTAGGCAGCCCCATCAACACCGTGGCTCTGTGCCGGTTCTCCCACCTAACCTCAACCTAGCCCTGACCCTCATCAGGGACAAGCTCCGAAGCGGCCACCCTCCACATGGGGCTCAGGGGCAGACATGGCCAGGAATGAAGGCTGGTGCTGGCCCTCACGATCTCTTGTCAGCCCCTCCTCAGCCCCACCAACCCCTGCTCCCTTCTCTTTGGTCTCCCACCTAAACATCAACCTACATCTTACCTTCAGCAGAGCCAGGCTCTGAAACGTCTACCCACCAGATGGCGCTCCAACACAGAGGGAACCAAGGTGACGGGTGTTCGTTGCACTCGCCTGCCCTGGCAGCCCTTTGAGGTCCCCACCACCACCGGGGCTCTCTCTCGGTTCTCCCAGTTATCTTCGACGTATCCCTTACCTTCATCGGAGCCAAGCTCCGAAGAGGCCACTCTCCACGGGGGGCTTAGGCACTGAAGTAGCCAAGAATCAAGGTTGATGCTGGCCCTCACGATCTCTTGGCAGCACCTTCTCAGCCCCACCAACACCGGGGCTCTGTGTCTCTTCTCCCACCTAACCTCACCCTAGCACTTACCCACTTCAGAGCCAAGCTCCGAAGCGGCCTCCCACCGCATGGGGCTCAAGGCACAGAAGTAGCCAGGAATCAAGGTTGACGCTGGCCGTCACGATTTCTTAGCAGTCCCTTCTCAGCCCCACTAACACCGGGGCTCTGAGTCTGTTCTTCCATCTATCCTCGACATATCCCTTATCCTCAGCAGAGCCAAGCCTGAAGCAGCCACCCACCACATGGGCCTAAGCACTGAGGTAGCCAGGAATCAAGGTTGATGCTGGCTCTCACCTTCCCTTGGCGGCCCCACCAAACCGGGGCTCTGTGTCTGTTCTCTCAACTAACCTCGACCTAGCACTTACCCGCTTCACAGACAAGCTCCGAAGCGACCACCCTCCACGTGGGCCTTAGGCACTGAGGTAGTCAGGAACCAAGCTTCATGCTGGCCCTCACCTTCCCTTGGCAGCCCCTCCTCAGCCCCACCAACACATGCCCCCATCTCTTTGGTCTCCCACCTAAACATCAACCTACATCTTACCTTCATCAGATCCAGGGTCTAAAACGTCGACCCACTAGATGGCACTTCCACACAGATGGAAGTAAGATTGAATG
Source organism: Calonectris borealis (assembly GCF_964195595.1). NCBI lineage: Eukaryota > Metazoa > Chordata > Aves > Procellariiformes > Procellariidae > Calonectris > Calonectris borealis. Next base: position 26,245,512 of record NC_134322.1, read on the forward strand.
TTTGTTGAACTCGTGTGCCCTGGCAGCCCTTTGAGGTCCCCACCAACAGCGGGGCTCTCTGTTTGTTCTCCCAATTATCCTTGACACATCCCTTATCCTTACCACAGCTAAGCTCCGAAGCGGCCTCCCACCTCATGGGGCTCAAGGCACAGAAGTAGCCAGGAATCAAGGTTGACGCTGGCCCTCGTGATCTCTTGGCAGCCCCTTCTCAGCCCCACCAACACCGGGGCTCTGTGTTTGTTCTCCCACCTAACCTCAACCTAGCCCTGACCCTCATCAGGGCCAAACTTCGGAGCGGCCAGCCTCCACATGGGCCTATGCACTGAGGTAGCCAGGAATCAAGGTTGATACTGGCCCTCACCTTCCCTTCGCAGCCTCACCAACACCGGGACTCTGTGTCTATTCTCTCAACTAAACTTTAGCTAGCACGTACCCGCTTCAGACCCAAGCTGCGAAGCGGCCACACACTGAATGGGGCTCAGGTACAGAAGCAGCCAGGAATCAAGGTTCATGCTGGCCCTCACCTTCCCTTGGCAGCCCCTTCTCAGCCCTACCAATACCGGGGCTCTGTGTCTGTTCTCTCAGCTAACCTCGACATATCCCTTACCCTCATCAGAGCCAAGCTCCGAAGCAACCATCCTCCACGTGGGCCTTAGGCACTGAGGTAGTCAGGAACCAAGGTTCACGCTGACCCTCACGTTCCCTTGGCAGCCCCTCCTCAGCCCCACCAACAACTGCCCCCATCTCTATGGTCTCCCACCTAAACATCAACCTACATCTTACCTTCATCAGATTCAGGGTCTAAAACGTCTACCCACTAGATGGCGCTCCAACACAGAGGGAACCAAGATTGACTGACTGTTGAACTCGCCTGCCCTGGCAGCCCTTTGAAATCCCCACTAACACCGGGGCTCTCTGCCTGTTCTCCCACCTAACCTCAACCTAGCCCTGACCCTCATCGGAGCCAAGCTTCGAAGTGGCCACCCTCCACATGGGGCTTGGCACTGAAGTAGCCAGGAACCAAGACTGATGCTGGCCCTCACGATCTCTTGGCAGCACCTTCTCAGCCCCACCAACACTAGGGTTCTGTGTCTCTTCTCCCAATTATCCTCGACACATCCCTTACCCTCATCAGAGCCAAGCTCCGAAGCGGCCACCCACCTCATGGGGCTCAGGCACAGAAGTAACCAGGAATCAAGGCTGATGCTGGCCCTCACGATTTCTTGGCAGTCCCTTCTCAGCCCCACCAACACCGGGGTTCTGAGTCTGTTCTTCCACCTATCCTCGACATATCCCTTATCCTCAGCAGAGCCAAGCTCTGAAGCAGCCACGCACCGCATGGGGCTTGGCACTGAGGTAGCCCGGAATCAAGGTTGATGCTGGCCCTCACGATCTCTTGGCAGGGCCAGCAACACCGGGGCTCTGTGCCTCTGCTCGCACCTAACATCAAGCTACCCCTTACCCTCCTCAGGGCCAAACTTCGGAGCGGCCACCCTCCACGTGGGTCTTAGGCACTGAGGTAGCCAGGAATCAAGGTTCATGCTGGCCCTCACGATCTCTTGGCAGCCCCTTCTCAGCCCCATCAACACCGTGGCTCTGTGCCGGTTCTCCCACCTAACCTCAACCTAGCCCTGACCCTCATCAGGGACAAGCTCCGAAGCGGCCACCCTCCACATGGGGCTCAGGGGCAGACATGGCCAGGAATGAAGGCTGGTGCTGGCCCTCACGATCTCTTGTCAGCCCCTCCTCAGCCCCACCAACCCCTGCTCCCTTCTCTTTGGTCTCCCACCTAAACATCAACCTACATCTTACCTTCAGCAGAGCCAGGCTCTGAAACGTCTACCCACCAGATGGCGCTCCAACACAGAGGGAACCAAGGTGACGGGTGTTCGTTGCACTCGCCTGCCCTGGCAGCCCTTTGAGGTCCCCACCACCACCGGGGCTCTCTCTCGGTTCTCCCAGTTATCTTCGACGTATCCCTTACCTTCATCGGAGCCAAGCTCCGAAGAGGCCACTCTCCACGGGGGGCTTAGGCACTGAAGTAGCCAAGAATCAAGGTTGATGCTGGCCCTCACGATCTCTTGGCAGCACCTTCTCAGCCCCACCAACACCGGGGCTCTGTGTCTCTTCTCCCACCTAACCTCACCCTAGCACTTACCCACTTCAGAGCCAAGCTCCGAAGCGGCCTCCCACCGCATGGGGCTCAAGGCACAGAAGTAGCCAGGAATCAAGGTTGACGCTGGCCGTCACGATTTCTTAGCAGTCCCTTCTCAGCCCCACTAACACCGGGGCTCTGAGTCTGTTCTTCCATCTATCCTCGACATATCCCTTATCCTCAGCAGAGCCAAGCCTGAAGCAGCCACCCACCACATGGGCCTAAGCACTGAGGTAGCCAGGAATCAAGGTTGATGCTGGCTCTCACCTTCCCTTGGCGGCCCCACCAAACCGGGGCTCTGTGTCTGTTCTCTCAACTAACCTCGACCTAGCACTTACCCGCTTCACAGACAAGCTCCGAAGCGACCACCCTCCACGTGGGCCTTAGGCACTGAGGTAGTCAGGAACCAAGCTTCATGCTGGCCCTCACCTTCCCTTGGCAGCCCCTCCTCAGCCCCACCAACACATGCCCCCATCTCTTTGGTCTCCCACCTAAACATCAACCTACATCTTACCTTCATCAGATCCAGGGTCTAAAACGTCGACCCACTAGATGGCACTTCCACACAGATGGAAGTAAGATTGAATGTTTGTTGAACTCGTGTGCCCTGGCAGCCCTTTGAGGTCCCCACCAACAGCGGGGCTCTCTGTTTGTTCTCCCAATTATCCTTGACACATCCCTTATCCTTACCACAGCTAAGCTCCGAAGCGGCCTCCCACCTCATGGGGCTCAAGGCACAGAAGTAGCCAGGAATCAAGGTTGACGCTGGCCCTCGTGATCTCTTGGCAGCCCCTTCTCAGCCCCACCAACACCGGGGCTCTGTGTTTGTTCTCCCACCTAACCTCAACCTAGCCCTGACCCTCATCAGGGCCAAACTTCGGAGCGGCCAGCCTCCACATGGGCCTATGCACTGAGGTAGCCAGGAATCAAGGTTGATACTGGCCCTCACCTTCCCTTCGCAGCCTCACCAACACCGGGACTCTGTGTCTATTCTCTCAACTAAACTTTAGCTAGCACGTACCCGCTTCAGACCCAAGCTGCGAAGCGGCCACACACTGAATGGGGCTCAGGTACAGAAGCAGCCAGGAATCAAGGTTCATGCTGGCCCTCACCTTCCCTTGGCAGCCCCTTCTCAGCCCTACCAATACCGGGGCTCTGTGTCTGTTCTCTCAGCTAACCTCGACATATCCCTTACCCTCATCAGAGCCAAGCTCCGAAGCAACCATCCTCCACGTGGGCCTTAGGCACTGAGGTAGTCAGGAACCAAGGTTCACGCTGACCCTCACGTTCCCTTGGCAGCCCCTCCTCAGCCCCACCAACAACTGCCCCCATCTCTATGGTCTCCCACCTAAACATCAACCTACATCTTACCTTCATCAGATTCAGGGTCTAAAACGTCTACCCACTAGATGGCGCTCCAACACAGAGGGAACCAAGATTGACTGACTGTTGAACTCGCCTGCCCTGGCAGCCCTTTGAAATCCCCACTAACACCGGGGCTCTCTGCCTGTTCTCCCACCTAACCTCAACCTAGCCCTGACCCTCATCGGAGCCAAGCTTCGAAGTGGCCACCCTCCACATGGGGCTTGGCACTGAAGTAGCCAGGAACCAAGACTGATGCTGGCCCTCACGATCTCTTGGCAGCACCTTCTCAGCCCCACCAACACTAGGGCTCTGTGTCTCTTCTCCCAATTATCCTCGACACATCCCTTACCCTCATCAGAGCCAAGCTCCGAAGCGGCCACCCACCTCATGGGGCTCAGGCACAGAAGTAACCAGGAATCAAGGCTGATGCTGGCCCTCACGATTTCTTAGCAGTCCCTTCTCAGCCCCACTAACACCGGGGCTCTGAGTCTGTTCTTCCATCTATCCTCGACATATCCCTTATCCTCAGCAGAGCCAAGCCTGAAGCAGCCACCCACCACATGGGCCTAAGCACTGAGGTAGCCAGGAATCAAGGTTGATGCTGGCTCTCACCTTCCCTTGGCGGCCCCACCAAACCGGGGCTCTGTGTCTGTTCTCTCAACTAACCTCGACCTAGCACTTACCCGCTTCACAGACAAGCTCCGAAGCGACCACCCTCCACGTGGGCCTTAGGCACTGAGGTAGTCAGGAACCAAGCTTCATGCTGGCCCTCACCTTCCCTTGGCAGCCCCTCCTCAGCCCCACCAACACATGCCCCCATCTCTTTGGTCTCCCACCTAAACATCAACCTACATCTTACCTTCATCAGATCCAGGGTCTAAAACGTCGACCCACTAGATGGCACTTCCACACAGATGGAAGTAAGATTGAATGTTTGTTGAACTCGTGTGCCCTGGCAGCCCTTTGAGGTCCCCACCAACAGCGGGGCTCTCTGTTTGTTCTCCCAATTATCCTTGACACATCCCTTATCCTTACCACAGCTAAGCTCCGAAGCGGCCTCCCACCTCATGGGGCTCAAGGCACAGAAGTAGCCAGGAATCAAGGTTGACGCTGGCCCTCGTGATCTCTTGGCAGCCCCTTCTCAGCCCCACCAACACCGGGGCTCTGTGTTTGTTCTCCCACCTAACCTCAACCTAGCCCTGACCCTCATCAGGGCCAAACTTCGGAGCGGCCAGCCTCCACATGGGCCTATGCACTGAGGTAGCCAGGAATCAAGGTTGATACTGGCCCTCACCTTCCCTTCGCAGCCTCACCAACACCGGGACTCTGTGTCTATTCTCTCAACTAAACTTTAGCTAGCACGTACCCGCTTCAGACCCAAGCTGCGAAGCGGCCACACACTGAATGGGGCTCAGGTACAGAAGCAGCCAGGAATCAAGGTTCATGCTGGCCCTCACCTTCCCTTGGCAGCCCCTTCTCAGCCCTACCAATACCGGGGCTCTGTGTCTGTTCTCTCAGCTAACCTCGACATATCCCTTACCCTCATCAGAGCCAAGCTCCGAAGCAACCATCCTCCACGTGGGCCTTAGGCACTGAGGTAGTCAGGAACCAAGGTTCACGCTGACCCTCACGTTCCCTTGGCAGCCCCTCCTCAGCCCCACCAACAACTGCCCCCATCTCTATGGTCTCCCACCTAAACATCAACCTACATCTTACCTTCATCAGATTCAGGGTCTAAAACGTCTACCCACTAGATGGCGCTCCAACACAGAGGGAACCAAGATTGACTGACTGTTGAACTCGCCTGCCCTGGCAGCCCTTTGAAATCCCCACTAACACCGGGGCTCTCTGCCTGTTCTCCCACCTAACCTCAACCTAGCCCTGACCCTCATCGGAGCCAAGCTTCGAAGTGGCCACCCTCCACATGGGGCTTGGCACTGAAGTAGCCAGGAACCAAGACTGATGCTGGCCCTCACGATCTCTTGGCAGCACCTTCTCAGCCCCACCAACACTAGGGCTCTGTGTCTCTTCTCCCAATTATCCTCGACACATCCCTTACCCTCATCAGAGCCAAGCTCCGAAGCGGCCACCCACCTCATGGGGCTCAGGCACAGAAGTAACCAGGAATCAAGGCTGATGCTGGCCCTCACGATTTCTTGGCAGTCCCTTCTCAGCCCCACCAACACCGGGGTTCTGAGTCTGTTCTTCCACCTATCCTCGACATATCCCTTATCCTCAGCAGAGCCAAGCTCTGAAGCAGCCACGCACCGCATGGGGCTTGGCACTGAGGTAGCCCGGAATCAAGGTTGATGCTGGCCCTCACGATCTCTTGGCAGCCCCACCAACACCGGGGCTCTGTGCCTCTGCTCGCACCTAACATCAAGCTACCCCTTACCCTCCTCAGGGCCAAACTTCGGAGCGGCCACCCTCCACGTGGGTCTTAGGCACTGAGGTAGCCAGGAATCAAGGTTCATGCTGGCCCTCACGATCTCTTGGCAGCCCCTTCTCAGCCCCACCAACACTGAGGCTCTGTGTCTGTTCTCCTTATTATCCTCGACACATCCCTTACCCTCATCAGAGCCAAGCTCCCAAGCAGCCACCCTCCACGAGGGCCCTAGGTACTGAGATAGCCAGGAATCAAGGCTGATGCTGGACCTCGCCTTCCGTTTGCAGTCCCTAGGCAGCCCCATCAACACCGTGGCTCTGTGCCGGTTCTCCCACCTAACCTCAACCTAGCCCTGACCCTCATCAGGGACAAGCTCCGAAGCGGCCACCCTCCACATGGGGCTCAGGGGCAGACATGGCCAGGAATGAAGGCTGGTGCTGGCCCTCACGATCTCTTGTCAGCCCCTCCTCAGCCCCACCAACCCCTGCTCCCTTCTCTTTGGTCTCCCACCTAAACATCAACCTACATCTTACCTTCAGCAGAGCCAGGCTCTGAAACGTCTACCCACCAGATGGCGCTCCAACACAGAGGGAACCAAGGTGACGGGTGTTCGTTGCACTCGCCTGCCCTGGCAGCCCTTTGAGGTCCCCACCACCACCGGGGCTCTCTGTCGGTTCTCCCAGTTATCTTCGACGTATCCCTTACCTTCATCGGAGCCAAGCTCCGAAGAGGCCACTCTCCACGGGGGGCTTAGGCACTGAAGTAGCCAGGAATCAAGGTTGATGCTGGCCCTCACGATCTCTTGGCAGCACCTTCTCAGCCCCACCAACACCGGGGCTCTGTGTCTCTTCTCCCACCTAACCTCACCCTAGCACTTTCCCACTTCAGAGCCAAGCTCCGAAGCGGCCTCCCACCGCATGGGGCTCAAGGCACAGAAGTAGCCAGGAATCAAGGTTGACGCTGGCCGTCACGATTTCTTAGCAGTCCCTTCTCAGCCCCACTAACACCGGGGCTCTGAGTCTGTTCTTCCATCTATCCTCGACATATCCCTTATCCTCAGCAGAGCCAAGCCTGAAGCAGCCACCCACCACATGGGCCTAAGCACTGAGGTAGCCAGGAATCAAGGTTGATGCTGGCTCTCACCTTCCCTTGGCGGCCCCACCAAACCGGGGCTCTGTGTCTGTTCTCTCAACTAACCTCGACCTAGCACTTACCCGCTTCACAGACAAGCTCCGAAGCGACCACCCTCCACGTGGGCCTTAGGCACTGAGGTAGTCAGGAACCAAGCTTCATGCTGGCCCTCACCTTCCCTTGGCAGCCCCTCCTCAGCCCCACCAACACATGCCCCCTTCTCTTTGGTCTCCCACCTAAACATCAACCTACATCTTACCTTCATCAGATCCAGGGTCTAAAACGTCTACCCACTAGATGGCGCTCCAACACAGATGGAACCAAGATTGACTGTTGACCTCGCCTGCCCTGGCAGCCCTTTGAGGTCCCCACCAACAGCGGGGTTCTGTGTCTGTTCTCCCAATTATCCTCGACACATCCCTTACCCTCATCAGAGCTAAGCTCCGAAGCGGCCACCCACCTCATGGGGCTCAGGCACAGAAGTAGCCAGGAATCAAGTTGATGCTGGCCCTCACGATCTCTTGCCCGCCCCTTCTCAGCCCCACCAACACCGGGGCTCTGTGTCTGTTCTCTCAGCTAACCTCGACGTATCCCTTACCCTCATGAGAGCCAAGCTCCAGTGGCCACCCTCCACATGGGACTTGGCACTGAGGTAGCCAGGAATCAAGGCTGATGCTGGCCCTCACCTTCCCTAGTCAGCCCCTTCTCAGCCCCACCAGCATCGTTGCTCTCTGTCTGATCTTCCATCTAACCTCGGCCTATCACTTACCCGCCTCAGAGCCAAGCTTCGAAGCAGCCACCCACCGCATGGGGCTTGGCACTGAGGTAGCCAGGAATCAAGGTTGATGCTGGCCCTTACGATCTCTTGGCAGCCCCACCAACACCGGGGCTCTGTGCCTCTGCTCGCACCTAACATCAAGCTATCCCTTACCCTCCCCAGGGCCAAACTTCGGAGCGGCCACCCTCCACATGGGCCTAAGCACTGAGGTAGCCAGGAATCAAGGTT